>NC_056741.1:410128261-410170761 GCF_019279795.1 Protopterus annectens
ATTCTAATTCACTGTTGCACTTTGGGAGTTGTCACCCCTTTCATCAAAGAAAAGGGGTGGTTAAGGGACAGATGGTGTGAATATCCAGACTTATTAGTGACGATGAGGTATTCAAAAGGGAGATGTACAAGTTGATAGGGATGTTTGTGGATCGTGGTTATCCCCTAAAGTTATTATTAAAGATAAAAAGGGAAGTATACAAGAAGAGAGGTACGATTTACTCTCCAATACTTAAAATCGATGGCTACTCTGGGATTGTGGACCCCAAAGCGAAATACATTGATAGTAGGTTAGGTGGTCCAGCATTTGTTTTGAGATTCAACGACAAAGCAGATGAGATTTGTTCAAGTTTAAGGTGCGCTTGGAAGTTTACACTGAGCAGAAATATTAAGGAGACTATAGGGGTTAAGCCAGTGATTGTGTTTAGTAAAGGAAGGAATTTAAAAAGTATCTTGGAGAAGGAAGGAAGGCAGGCCAAATCTAGGATGGCCAAATGCGGGGCCTGCAAATTTTGCAGATACATAGCTGAAGGGGCATACATTTGTGTGTTTGAATATAGGAGAACTATACCCTGTCCAGGGGTTTGTAATTGCAACACCAGGAATTTGGTGTATGTTGCTTCATGTATGTCCTGTGATGCATTTTATGTAGGAATGACCACACGGAGATTGAAGGACAGGATCATGGAACATGTAAGGTCAATTAAGAACAAAGATGTGCATAATGCCCTTTATTTACACACTGGTGGGTTTTCGTGTTTTAGTAAATTTTTGTTTTTTGTTGTTGATAGAGTTTATCATGATGCAGGGGGTGACATAAAAAATAGGGTGGCGCTCTTAGAGACCGAATGGCAATTGCGATTGAATGCCACGAGATATCCGGGTCTTAATGATAATGTTTCCCTCAAGTCGGTTTTGAAGCATAAATCAACTTTGTTATAGTTTACTTTTTAAACTGTGCAACAGTTTTAGTTTCATTAGTGTGGATGAGAAGTATTTTTGTTCCTAAATTATTAACATTTTTAAAGTTATTAAATGTCTGTTATTTTTAGACTAAGACAATTTTAAATTTAAAAGTTGTAATTTGTGGGAGTGTTAATTAATTAATCAATCATTGTGTGACAAGCTCATTATGATGTCATGTGCAATAGGTGGGGTTTTGAGAGGCTATTTATATTTCAGGTTTTATATTTCAGGTTGTTTGTGTGTTATTTGACTCTGAGGATGCCATGTAAATGGTGAAAGCGCTTAGTCTTGCCAATAAATTGTTCAAAACCAGAACTTTGTTGCATTGGTGCCTGGTTTGTGCGGTGGTCGATTACATCTTGAGGTTACTTGTTTGACCCTGAGTTGGGTTAAATTGTTTGGAGAGTGTATTACTGTGATTCAGGTTTCTAGATTTATCATTGCTGCGTTTGTGCATAGTGCTCAGTACCGACCAGATAGCTAAATCCATATATATTTTATTATCTTCATTTGCTTAGTAGTTTGCTAAGTATTCCTTAAGCCCATGCATCTGAAATATGTCAATGTGTCTTTGTCTCTGATGTTGTGCATGTGTCGCTTGCACACTGTGTAGGGGGGGGGCAGCTATGTATTGTATGTGCTGATGGCTTTGTTGTATAGTTACACTGAGTGCTATGTTATGTTACATTTTTACTGTGCGCTTTGCACTTGTAGTTTCCATTATCCCTGGCTGTTTAGCTGAGCTGGATACCCCCAGACATTATTTCAGGACTCAGACAAATGTTTTACTGCACTGCATAGCTATTATTTTGTTGCCATAGCTTACTGCCATATGTATGCTATATGCTGTTTTCTTTTGCAGATTTTTTTTACCTTGTAAGGGACTGAAAGGCTGTTGCACAACAGAGGGCATGCAGTGAAGTCAAAGGCATGTGGTTACAGTGAGACAGAACAAGTTGCAAAATATAATGCAGTTAGCAACCTTTGATAGTTTATATTTATGAGAGGATGCAGATACTTCTCTGAATGTATTTACCCCCTACTTTTCAGGATGCACTTAGCGGTAGTGTCAGGAGCTAATTCTTCATTTTTTTCTTATCTTGTGACTTCTGTAGTCCTTTAAGATGCTATCTAGGTTCGTCCATTACTGTTTTTTTTTGTATGCTTTATTTGAGGAACTCAATCAAGAGAGAAGTGTTTAATACCACTGCTATGCATATGGTAAATAGCTTCAATTTTCCATCCCTCAGCAACACGTCTTTTGTGAAATTTCTTACTGATGACTTGATGCATACAAAACAAGAAAATGACTCACCTGAAGCTTAACATTTCTAAGCCAATAGTCAAGGCAATACATGCTACCTTAAAGAAATCCTGCTGTTCAGGTCTTTAAGTCCAATATTTTACATGGAGTGTGATAGACTGGAATTTGTGAATAAGGTGAAACATCTAGATATTGCTCTTAATGACAGAATGACACTTCAGGAGCAGTTCCCAGCCACAGTCAAGTCATTATGCATCAATCTAACCTGAATTAAACACCTTACACCTCATGACCTCTAAGTAGGAGAGCCTTGCAGTGGCAACTTGACTGACAACTCTTATCCAGAGCTCTCAACTGTCCAGATTTTCACAGAATGTCCATCTTTTTGGTCTGCTACTCATAAATTGTGTGGTTTTCTGGGAAATTAGTGAGGATTGAATTTACTACATAATGGCAGATGTTTGAGCTTCAGACTTCATATCCTTCAGAAAATGTATGATAGAGGGGGCGTGGCCAAGATGTCAGAGAGATAACAGCACTTTTTTGATGCTCTGCTTAACAGAAATTTCTCTGACAGGAAATTTTCTTAATATTATTTTAAAAACATCTAAGTTTTCTTTCACCTATATATTTAGATACAGTGGATTATTTTTTTCTACAAATATTTCAATTTTGGTGAATAGAAAGTGAATTACATCCTGTCAGAAGTACAGCAGCTGAATATAACAGACTCTCTCAGCCATGAGTCATTCAAAAGCCTCTCTCCAGGAAACTTCCATGAAGAAAGAATTACAAACAATAATATCCAGTATTCAAGATCTTTCCATGAAAATGGACAATTTAGAAAAACTCATGGAAAACATGAAGAAAGAAAATAGAAAGCAGATTGAAGAATTCAAGGAGATAATTACAAGACACACAGACCAGATAACAGAAATTGAAGAATCTCTTAATGAAATAGACGGAAGACAGCATGAAAATGATAGCCAGATTGACTTCTTACTAAAGCAAAACACCGCACTTTCAGATAAAGTGGAGGACCTAGAATCAAGGTCACGAAGAAATAATATTAGAATATACGGCATACCTGAAAAATGGAAGGAAATAACACAATACAGTTCTTGAATGACTGGTTGCCTAAGACACTAAACCTACCTGAATCTCTCTCTTTTCGGATAGAGAGAGCTCACAGGTCATTGTCAAATATGTCTGTGTCAAAAAATCCAAATGCTTCAAGATCCATTATTGTAAAATTTTTATCATCTCAAGACAAGGACTTAATCCTGAGAACAGCGTGGGCAGGTAATCCTATACAAATTAATGGTCGAAACATAAGATTTGACAATGACTATACCTCTACTATAATAACTAAAAGAAAAGCCTGCATTCCTCTCATTAAAAATCTGAAGAAAGCTGAAATTAAAGCACAAACCATTTTTCCTGCCAGAATTAAAATACATCTATCTGAAGGAATAAAAATATTTAATAATCTTGATGATGCCTCTGAATATGTGAAAAAGAATAAGATTTTGGAAAACACTGAAGATATGGACATCTCATTACCTAGTTTAAAAAGGCAGGCAACAAATGGAAAAATGTTATTGATTGATAAAACAAGCAAGAAGCTTAAGGGTAAATAATACAAATGAAGCTCTTCCACAATCCCTTCAAATCCCAAAAGTTTTGTGCTACAAATCACCTACATCGGGGAAAAACATACATCTTAAGGTAAAAAATCATTTAATATTTATTAAGTATGCTTATTTATTTATTTATTTTTAAATTTATTTGCTGTTTAAAAGCCTTTAATACAAATACGCTAGAATGTTAAACATAGATGTTAAAATTCTAAATCTTCCCTTGACAGAGTGTATTATTAGTTGACAACTACATAGGGGCAATGTAGCAATACCATAGAAATATTGGTTAAAACAAGAACCCCCTTAATACCGGATACTGTATGTGTATTAGATTATGATGATATAGATCGCTCCGATAAGTGAAATGAAGGCTCCCATCTCAGTGCAATTAAATGAAAGAGTAGCCCCTTTTTGCATCAGCAGGCTTTCTCTCCTGTTAAATGTCATGTTATGCTTGGGTCCTTTTAGAGCTAACGGATATAACTTAATGTGACTTGTACTAAATAGTTTAAAAGGTATTGGAAATTTTTCTTTATCATAATAAGAGAAGATTGTTTTCTTTCTAAGAATCCGTCATGACATGTAAAAATGCATTCTCATACACTTGAGAGGTTTGTGTCTTTACTAAATGTGGTTTGTGGGTCCCTCTGCTGACGGAGAGGGAAAAGGAGATATATTCTCTGATGAAAGCTGGTGGAGTGTGTGTTGCAGGGACAGGAGGGTTTGTATGCTTGATATCAGATACATTGGCCAGTAAAATTGATAGTTACAGAAAATGTTATATTTATATAAAATGGGGCAAAGTTGTTTTTTTTTTTTTTTTTGTACTTCATATACATGCTTTTTGAGTAACATATTCTGTTTTTCTTTTCTCTCACAAAATGCACATCACGAGTATCTCATGAACAGTTATCATAGCTTGCTGCAGATTCCCTAGTGCGAGCTTTTGACCACCAAAATTCAAATGTTAAAGGAGAAGGAAGGGAAAAAAAAGGAAAAAGAAGGCTGTTGCCTCAAGACTTCTTGGTCAGATCTTCTTTGTAATACAAGAGACTTATGCATGTACTCTCTCGAAGTCTCTTTTGTCATATGAACTTTGGTTACATATTCACGTTGCCAGAAATCTTCACATGAAAAAGAAAAAAAAAGAAAACGGAACAATTGAATGCTTTATCACATACCAAGAGCAACAAAGAAAAATATATAAAAAACATAGACATATATAAAGGTCCTTTTTACTAAACCAATGTTGATGGCTATGTTGTTCCCTTCATAATAAGTTTTCTGATGACATGTTTTACAAAGTAGCTTACACTTGATCATTAATTGGCAGCTGTAGCTAACAGATACAGTGAAAACATAGACTAGGTCATCTGATCCTTTTTGGTTAGCAGAGCAGAAAGTGGCATATGCAATGGTTATATAGTCACTAAAATACATTATCTATTGGGGGTTAATGTGTTTTTATTATTTTTAAAGTAGATTTTGGGGCAGCTATGTATTTTCTGTGCTTTCATCTTGATATCTTCGTCCCCAATCGTATTGATTATATGAGTTGTTGGTTGATGGCAATACTGCTGGATTGGGGAAGCCAAAGCTGCAGACAGACCATTACAATAAATAATAATTCTGTTATAAAAGGGTGAAATAATATATTGGGGCAGGAAAAATGTTGGTTCCAAAGAAAAAGAGACAGTTCTGCTTAGAGAATGATCTTAGTTGTTACTGAAGTGATGCTTTTGCCTCACTAGTCAGTGATAGTAGTAGAAGACTGTTAGGGGGGCAGTGCAAAGTGGGGATGGTTACTCTTGGCTTATAGTTACTACTTTCATCAGGACATGAGGACAGTTGTTATTTCCAAAGGTAGCCTTTACTTTTTAACTGCTTTTCTAATTAATAGTTTACATAATGTTGAATTTATAGTGAATGGTGAAATTGTGATCTACTTAATCCACCTCCAGCTACATAAGTGCATACTACAATCTGACATTTTCACTAATATTCATAAAATATTGAATGTTTTACTGTCTGTAGACTACATTTTCTAGCAAAAGATATATTGCATGTTAACCACTGCCACTCTAACTGAAAAAATATTGGTAAAATGTGTTAATGTATTTTGTTAAAAAGGACAACTTAAGGGAATACATTATTACTATAACATCTAAAACTGAAGTGTCCTTGAAGGTTAAAAGCTGTGACTTCATTATATGATATTTTTATCAAAATCAAGCTACACTACATAGTTTCTTTAGACTCACATCTTTGGAAAGAAAAGCTAATGTTTTTGATGATTACACATATCTATACACCTGCATAGATATTTGTCCAACTTAAATATTATCTTCTCATGTAAAAAATTCTCATTAGTACATCTTTATTTTAAATATCTTTAATACCTTAAGAAATTATTTAAGGTTAATCAGATATGTTTTTTTTTTTTTTTTTTTTTTTTTTTCAGGGGAAGGAAAAACTGGTGATTTTTATATCTTATATAAAAGGAAAATAAGCCTATAGGCTATATATTAATATGCTGATTCTATAGTAAATATTAGCACTGTTGTGATTTCACAGGCAAGTTCATACAGGAATGTTTTGTTACATGATAAATGTTCTTATTTTTATACATAAACTTCTTTACTGAATTCCTAGATAAGTAGGTTTTGATCTAATGTAGTATACTAGATTAAGATCTGTATTAGTATAGAATAGACATAAATGAATATGATATACTATGTCATGATACAAGTTTAAAGACACTGTTCTTAAAAATTTTGAAAATTACATTATTCATGGTAATTGATGTTTTTCCACAATATCTCCTACATAGTAATACTTATTCATCCTGGAGAATTAATAGGTTGTAGTTTTTTGATTCAATAAAATATTAGGTAGTAGCATTAGAGAACGGTAGTCTTGAGCACTAAGGATGATAGAGGGTGATATTGATGACTTCTTCATCAATCCAGGAACTAGATGTTCCATGGTTAGTTTTGTATATAGTTATATTTTCATCTTCTCTGAACATTACTTGTTAATTAAGTCCAGAATAGTATTTATCCATCAAAAGCTTAAAGTAATCAATGTCTGGGTTTAAATGTCTGTCTCTGAATGCAAATGGTCTTAATAACCCTACTAAAAGAGGAAGGTTACTCAAATACCTAGCATCTAATAAAGCCAACATTATATTTTTGCAAGAAACGCACATTATTCAGAAAGATTTAGAAAAAAATGGCTTTTAAAGGTTATAGTATTCTAGCTGAATCTCATTTCCAAACAAAGAGAAGAGGAACCATGATTTTGTGGAAAAATACATTACCAATACCTAAAATAATTAACAGTTTCTCTAATAAAAATGGTATGTTGTGTCTAGTAGTATTGGAATTGAATAAGAAATATTTTACTTTAGCAAATATGTACTGGCTACCTGGTATTGGTGCTAAATCTGCAAACAAATATTTGGAAATAATAACAGCAAATTCTAAAGGAGATATCATTTTGGCAGGTGATTTTAATTCTATTCTATCATCTAAAGATACCACTAATGTCAGCAATATTAAGATACCTGCATCAGCCAAAAAATTGATAGATTTTGTCTCATTATATAACCTAAAAGACATATACATGATCAAGGAGCAGAGGTCTCTCAATTTTACTCACTTTTCTTATAGATATGGTACACAGACAACTATTGATAAAGTGTTTATATCTGACAGCCTATTATCTAAGACACAAGATGTAGTGATTACATCATACCCTCTGTCAGACCACAATGCCATACTATTTAAAATTAAAATTAAACCAAACGATCTTATTCATTGGCAGAGACTACCAGCCTATATTATTAAGATAAAAGAATTCAAAGAATGGTTTATAAAGGAAGTAAACTATTATATTGAACTTAATAATAATAATAATAACACAAATAAAGTGTTTATTTGGGACTCTTTAAAATCTTATCTATATGGGAAAATAAAAACCTGGTATTTACATAAAAGGAAAGAATGGGACAAAGAATTATTAAATGTACAATTGAAAATTGACACTTTAAAAAAGAACTTACACCCCAAAGAATTGGGCTCGAATCTGGAATTAAAACAACTAAAATCTCGAATATTTAGAAATTCTTAGTCATAAAGTAGCAATTAATTTAGAGAGGTTAAAATTACAATCTTATTCATCTAATCCAAAACATATGCATAGATTAGCAGCCAAAACGAAAAGTTTTCACAACAGTAAACACATAATTGAAATATTAGACACATCTAAACACAATTCAAAACCTTCTTCAGATCTAAAAGATATTTTAGAGATTTTTCGTTCATATCATGAAACAATGAATAAAGCAAACTTAAACTTTACTAATAATAGTTCAAAAATAGAATTTCTAAAAAACAATATAAATAATAAACTTTCTAAAGAACAAAATAATAGATTACTTAAATCAATATCATTAATAGAAGTTAAAGAAATAATACAACATCTTAAAAATAATAAAGCCCCTGGTCTTGATGGCATAATAGGTGAATTATATAAAATTTTCCCTTATTCCGCTTTGAAGATATTAATGAAAGCACTTGAGGAAGTTCGAATAAGTGACAAACTTTGTCCTTCTTGGAAATATTCGCTAATTTCTCCCATTCTAAAGCAAGATAAGGAATCCAAATTTGTTTCATCATATCGTCCTATTTCCCTATTAAATATAGATTATAAAATATTTACGTCTATTTTAGCAAACAGATTAAATCAAATGATGCAGACTTTAATAAACAATGATCAAACAGGTTTTATACTGAACAGAAAAGTTCAGGATAATACTATTAGACTTTTAACTTTAATAGATTTTGCAAATAAAAAAAAAAAGAATTATCACTCATCAGTCTAGATCTAGATAAAGCATTTGATTGTATTAACTGGACATACTTATTTATGGCATTAAAAGAATATAATTTCTCCTCAGAAATCTTAAACTTGTTAAAAAAATTATATGAAGGTTCTATAGCGTATATTAAAATTGTCGCTTTTTTATTTGGCCCACTTCAAATTCTAAAAGGCACTAGAAAAGGTTGCCCTTTATCCCCACTACTATTTGCATTAGCAACAGAACCATTTGCTAATTTTATAAGAAACAATATAAACATAAAAAGTTTTGATGTTAATGAGAACTATTCTTCTAAAATTTTACTCTTTGCAGATGATATCTTATTAACTATTGGAAATATTGATTCATCTGTAGATCACATTATCAGATCATTAAAACTCTTTGAGGACATCTCAAACCTTAGATTTAATCAAAACAAAATAGAAACTATTCTCATCAATAAAAAATTGAATAACACTCTATCTAATTACAATAACTTTAACTGGACCAATGATAAATTGAAATATCTAGGGGTTCATATTCTGTCTAAATGGAAGGACACTATAAATATAAATTATACAATTTTATTAAATAAAATCACAGAACACATTAATAGATGGAAGAAAATGTTCTTTACTATAGAAGAAAGATTATCTCTGATAAAAATGATTCTATTACCAAAAATTCTTTTTTATCTTCAAACATTATTGGCTCCTCCTTCTAGAAAACAACTTAAACACATAAACAGTATATTAATTAAATTTCTATGGTATCCTCAAAAACCAAGGATTAAATATGATTGGCACAATAAAAACTGGATTGAAGGAGGGATTGCTTTTCCAAATTTTGAGCTTTATGCTGATGCCATTATTCTTAATATAACAAGTATGTGGTTAAGTCCAAAATACCATTCAAATTGGAAAAATTTACACAAAACAATACTATTAAGTAATTTTGACAAGTTTTTCAAAAACGTATATTGTTCTGAAAATATTAAGCTATTTATAGTTATTAAATAATTCTTCTTCAACAATGAGCAGGAAAAATCACATCTTATTCCTATAATTAAATATATCTTGCAAAATTTTAAAAATGTAATGAATAAAAACCTTTTGAACAACAATTTGTCCATTCTAATGTTTCCAATAATCTTAACCAAGGGATGCTTTGATTCCTTTAACATGATGAAAATAAAAACTATGGAAGAAAATGGGTTATTATTCTGGCATCAGTTTTTAGGAACTAATAATATTCATGATACTACCTACCTTTTAGCCAGGTATAATATCTACCAAAATAACTCGTTAAATATTCAAATCTTCAGAGAATCTATTTTAACGGAATTTAAAAGACATCATTTTCCTGCTATAACAGACCTCCCCAAAAAGTTATCCATCCTCTTTGACTTCACCAATATAGGCTATAATAATGGTATCTCATTGTCAAGATTTTAAAACATTCTTAGATCAGATCTGATAATATTAGACGACAATTTATGGAAATATATCAACAATTTCAACAACTCCCAAATACATATAAATGATAAAACTTTAATTCTCAGATCTGTTTACCATACCTCTTCTTCCACATATTGGAAAATTTTTACATGGAAATTCATTCATAGAAGTTTTATTACACCAAAAAAGCCTCTAGAATAAGCAAGAAAGATTTTAATAGATGTTGGAGATGCGAGGAGCTAATAGATGCTGACTGGGCACATATGTTTTTAGAATGCAGAACAATAACCACATTTTGGATGGAGTTTAAAAATTTTATTAAAGCTTTGTGGTTGGACAGATGCGAGATCTCTGATTCTATGATACTTTTTAATGCACCAATGCCAAGGTATGTTCCACTGAATCAAATGAACCTCCTTTGGACTCTACTTGCTATAGCAAGAAAAACTATTACTAGAAATTGGAAATGTAAAAATAACCTCTCATTTAAGGAATGTATATCTTTTACTAAGATTATTTGTAGTAGGGAATTACAAACAGCTATGTTACACTCCTCAAACATGACTCATAAACAAATTGCCTGGATAAAGCTTAAAAAACTATTAGACAAAATGTAATGTTATTGAAGATTTGGTATCTATTTTGGACTTTGTATATAGTTTTTGTAAAAATTTGATATTATGTTGCTTTTTCTTGTTAAAAATTGTAATTATACTCTTGAAAATCAATAAAAAAAAATGAGGAAAAAAAAGAAAATGTATGGTATACAAAAAATTACTCTAGCAACTTTCTGTGTTTATAAGAGCAATATTTCAAATTTGTTCCTATTTTGGGCTTTTGTCTCCCCTAAATTTTTGGCCTTGTCCAGATTTCTTGTGTTAAGAGGTTGAGAGGTATGCTGTTTTCTGATTGGTTGGGAAATTGTGCAGCATGGATTATTTGTCCACTTGGAAAGTTTTATCTTCTGGAAATGTGGTCTGGCAGTTTAATTTTTTTATTTTTTTGCTATCAAGTTTGTCTTAGATCAGGTTTCTCACAAACTGTACCTAAAGTGTATGAAGTCTGTCCCTCAGAAAATCTGTAGTCTGTGTTGTGGCCTAAGTCTCTATGCCCCAGTAGTAAATATTTTTCTCTTTTGTTCCTACAGTGTGTACTACTACTACTACTACTACTACTACTACTACTACTACTACTGACTTGAATCCCTGTCCACTAGTGTGGTATTACCTTGTCTCAGGGCCGGATCCAGCAAAAGGTGATATAGGCAACAGCCTAGGGCCTGCTGCTGGCTGTGTGTGTGTGTGTGTGTGTGTGTGTGGGGGGGGGGGTTGGCCTCAATGTTAATTTAAAAAAAAAGAAAGAAAAAAGTAAAGCTTTCCTGCTGCTGCTTTACGTTTCTTATCTGCATGCATTTGTATTGCTTCTTTCCTGCTGCTTTAAGTTTCCTCTCTGCGTGTGTGCATCTCTTTGGTTGGAAAGAAAGTTTACACATGTAAATAGGGTCAGGAACTAACTTATTTAAACATTCAAACTGCAGAAGGGATGAACAACCCTGGTCTGGGAACTCAAGCGATTTCACAGCTGCAGCATTTGTATTTGAACACAGCCAAAACAAGCAGCAGAACTGCAGCATTATGTATGGTATGTCTGTCTGTGTGTGTGTGTGTGTGTGTGTGTGTGTGTGTGTGTGTGTGTGTGTGTGTGTGTGTGTGTGTGTGTGTATGTATAAATAATGCCCTAGTATGGGGGGGGGGCAGTACAGTTAATGAAGTCACTTGCTCAGTCTCAAACTCTGTAGCTTGGGGCTAGCACTTCTAGCAGTGTGACTCGAGACTTCTGTTTAGTAGAAATTACATTTCAAGAGTGGGACCTCTGAAGTATGTTACCTAGGTGTGTTTATCTATTATGAGCCGGTTCAAGTAGTCTTTAAAGAATTATCTTTTTAATTTGTCATATCGATTTGTTATTCCTTTGCATTTTCATCATGCACCTGTTTTAGTGCATTTTACTTTGCATATTGTTTTACTGTCACTGTATTTTTGTGCTTATATGTATTTTCTATTTTCTTTAACTGTTATCTTGATATTTTATTTGTATTTGTGTTTAGGATTAAGTACTTTAATAAATGTGAACTTGACCTAAGAGGTTGTGCATGTCCTTAGTTTCTTCCTGGCTTGATTACTGTAAATCCCTTAATTTAGGGCTTCCTTACTTGGAGCTTTATCATCCTCATCTGGTACAAAATTCTACAGCCTAGCTTTTGATAGATTTTTCAGGTTATCAACATATCATTCTTGTTTTCTGGAATGTACAACAACTGCCAGTTTGGCGTAGGATCACCTGTAAAGTTCCCGTAGTAGTATATTTATTCTTGCAAGATCTGGATCTTCCTTGAATAAAAGAACCCCTAATTTCTTACAGTCCAGCTAGGTTTCTGTTTTGTCTGTGTGAGATTATATGAAGGTGCTAGGGCATGACTTAAAACTAATGGTATTCAGTCATTCTCATAACAAACAATATGCTTCTGGAGCATCTTATCACAGTTGTTAAAGAGGTCTCCCATGTTGGCTGGCTTTAAAAGAGCTATCAAAACACACTTCATTAGTTTGTCATTGTTCATGTTCAACTCCTCCCATTGATCTGGTATTCATCTTCCAAACTACTGCTGTAGCCAAGGTCTGAGACAGCCAAGATAGCAAAATGTAATGCTTAAAAAACTACAAAGGTTTTGGACTTCACCAAATATCCTTTATTGTTTATTTTTGTTAATTCTTAATTCTTTGCTGAGCATCATATATTTCATATTTTATGTTTTTATTTTGATATGCTTGAGAAAAAAAAAACAACTTCATGAATCTTTAAAATAGATTTCCTAGGTAATATATGACTTTGAGAGTGAAACTCGAGAAGGCATTTAGAGCCACCAAGGAACTCTGTCTCCAAGAATATATTTATTATGAAAGATTATTGACTGACTTTCAACTGATACTTCTTTCAGTCTATACACTACATAAAATAATTTAACCTAGGAAAAAATTGTAAGCTTTCTGCTTTAGGTTTAAACTACAGCAACTTCTATCACAGAGTACCTCTTTGCTCTTCTGTATGACAATATAATCTCAGTCTGTGTCTTCATGAATGCATAAATGCTACCACTGATGTTGCTTTCTGAAATTAATACCTGTCCATTGCAAGGTGTGCCAACTATAAACATGTTATAACTGACTACTTACATGTACATTGTATTTTAACTGCATCTGGATGTATTTCTTCTTTTTCTTTCAGCTTTTCCCAGCTAGCGGTCACCACAGTGGATCACCTGTCTGCTCATGATTGGCAGTGGAGATTTTACGGTGACGAGTTACCAGCCTGGTGCCCAACCTTCCACAGAAGGCACACACACACACACACACACACACACACACACACACACACACACACACACACACACACACACACACACACACACACACACACACACACACCTAGGGTCAATTTAGAGTGTCCAATCTAGCTACAGCATGTCTTTGGGATGAAACAGGAGCACCCAGAGGAAACCCATGCGACCACAGGGAGGACATGCAGACTCCGCACAGAAGGCACCCCAGTCGAGGATCGAACTGGAGAACCTCTTGCTGTGAAGTGGCAACACTAACCGCTGCACCACTGCAGCTGCCCTGCATGTAGATGCAGTTGTTGTTGTTGTTGTTGATGTTTGTCTTTTCGGCTTTTTCCCAGTAAGGGGTCGCCACAGTGGAACTCTGGTCCGCTAATGATTGGCAGTAGATTTTTACAAAACGCCGAGGTGCTAGCTCGACGCCCAACCCGTAATAGTCAATTAAAATTGTACTTATTATTTATAGAACAGTGAACTCTGTGAATTTTGTAGAATGGAAAACTCTGGCAGAAATGTAGCACACAATAGATAAAAACAAGTTGTAATTTATTAGTAGGTAAGCTCTTTTGCAGTGATCCATATTGCTTCTTCAGACACCAAATCACGCAGTTAATGTAATATAATCACATAATTAATCAGTTATGTGACCATATGATAATCACTGTGGTTCATAGATGGGATGTATTTTGTAAGTTCTCATAGCAAATATTAAGCATTTCAACAATTGATAGGGTTCCTTCAAGAAGGTAAAAGCAGGTTTATAACTTTGGTGGATTCCATGGCATTAACAGTTTTCAGCAATCTATATGGTGACAGAGTATTGCTCAAGTTATTTTAAGCAAGGGTGAAGAAAGGCTGACCTTGTCTTTATTTTTTGCTGATCAGGAAAGTCTGGATACAAAGCGTCTTTTCAGTGGAGGTCCAGGGAAGAAGTTTGGATGAAACTTGAGTCTGCTTTTCTAATAGAAGAGGCCAGAGGTTTTGCTATGGCTGAATGCCAAACTAACCCGTCAGTTCCAGTATTTCTCCCGTGGTATTTATTTATTTATTTACGTATTTATTTAGTTATTTGTTAAATGGGTGAGTCGACTAGCCAAAAGACTATTTTCAGCCAGACTCGTGAGTGCAAATCAATACCTTAAATGTAAACTAGTTTTTATATAACAGAACAGCAAAGTACAAGAGTTCAAAAACAACAAAATACAAGTGATCACAATATGACATTGAATGGAATGCATTATTAGCTGATAATCTAGTCAAACATAATATAAACAGTATATAGATTAGCATGCAGAGGAGTGAATGATGTCAGAAACAGCTTATACTTTGCATGTCTAAAGTTAAAAGAATGCTTTACTGCAGTGAAGAAACATAGTACCTCTTAGATAATGATCACTGAATGCAAGTAAGGTTAACATCAACTTCTTCTTCTTCTTTCGGCTTTTCCTAGTTAGGGGTTGCCACAGTGGATCACCTTGTCCGCTTATGATTGGCAGTGGAGTTTTTTATGGTGTTGAGTTGCCAGCCCAGCGCCCAACCTTCCACAGAAGGCACACAGATGCACACACTCACACCTAGGGCCAATAGTTTTTAAAAATAAGACTGAAACTTTAGTATAAGCTGAGTATTCGGTGAACTTAAAATGTAAGGCATTATGAGTATGGGCAGGATTCAAAATATCCATGGTAGCTGAAAAATATACACTTGATTTTAGAGCAAAGAAATGTTTTTAGTTTTTTTTCAAAACCTAAAGAAACATTCCTTTTTCAATAGCATATGTAGTTGGTTCTAGCAGGCTAAATGCTTTCACTTCTATGGCTGATTTGAAGGGGGGGGGGGCATTTTAGGGATAGGATTACATCATTAGCTCCCATAATGGTATAAGTTGAAATTTTATATTTTTTATGATTTGGATAATTGAGTAGGCCAGGACCCATTTGTGGCAGTGGCCTGGAAGAAAACCTCCAAAGCAATATTCGGTACATAATTCACAGTCTAACAGATGTATAAAATACCACTCTTATTCAATAGAGTGCTTAAATCAAAAAAACAAATTACAATCCATAGAAAACTGCAGTATATTAATGAGAAAGAGGCTTGGTATTACAGAAATGAAGATAACTATGAATGCACATAAAAAAGGCAAAATAATGTTGTAATTGTGAGAAACAAGAAACAAAAATCACGTTATCAAAACATGTGAAATAACAGGAAGAAAGATAAAGGAAGAGAAAAGGGGAGAGGAGCACTTGAAAATAAGCATGACAAGGTAGCAAGGAGGAGGAGACAAGCAGAGGAAGGCAGCTTGTACCCTTTCAACAAAACATGTTTTAAAATGTACATGCTCTGAGATTATTCCTTGCAGCATGCGCAAAAATGTGCTGACATTTTTTGCCAATGTTAGCTTGTTGACCTTCGCACCATTGAGATTTCCTTGTTATAACAATTTTTAGGTAAATCCATACATGGACACATATATACATACATATATATATATATATATATATATATATATATATATATATATATATGGTTCCCATTCAGAAGCCTGAAACATCATAAGCCTGAAAATCAAAATCCTGAAACCAAAAGCCTGAAAATTCAGAATCCTGAAAACTCAAAATCCTGAAAGCCCAAAATCCTGAAAGACCAAAATCCTGAAACTCAAAATCCTGAAAACACAAATAATGCTAATATGTCACTATAAAGACACTAATATCTACCAACTGACCCTGACCCTAACCCTAACCCTAAGGTCCGTCACTATCGCACACTCACCTGACCCGCGCCCTAACCCTAACTCAATTAAACCGCCCCTAACCCCAATATTTGTCACTATTGCATACATGCCTAACCTGCGCCCTAACCCTAACTCACTTAAACCGCCCCTAACCCTAAAATAAAACCAACCGCACACTTACCTGACCCCAACGCATGACCTAACACCACAGGGCTAACAATAGCAAAGCCACAATGACATCAGTATGTCTATTTTGTGTTTTCAGGATTTTGAGTTTCAGGATTTTGGTCTTTCAGGATTTTGGGCTTTCAGGATTTTGAGTTTTCAGGATTCTGAATTTTCAGGCTTTTGGTTTCAGGATTTTGATTTTCAGGCTTATGATGTTTCAGGCTTCTGAATGGGAACTATATATATATATATATATATATATATATATATATATATATATATATATCATATCAACAGAGTGAGAGACACACATACACACACTCACACACACACACACACACACACACACACACACACACACACACACACACACACACATATATTGTGTGTGTGTGTGTGTGTGTGTGTGTGTGTGTGTGTGTGTGTGTATCTGTAGTTAATCATCTCAATTCAGCTTTTACTATAAAGTAGTGATAGCTTAAAGGCATTTAAATGCATATTCATTACATGCTAATGTTCATTCCCTGCTAGTTTTCTCAAGTTTCATTATAAACAAGTATGTCAGTCTATTTTTTCTGTGAATCATAAAGTCTCATATTTAAAAATAATATGTGTATGCATATACAGCTTATCCTCCTGATTTAAATGTTTAAGTTTACGGTAGTGAAAGCTTTAAGGCAGTTATTTGCATATTCATTATATCTGTGGTGGTGCAGTGGTAGCGTTGTTGCCTCACAGCAAGAGGTTCTCCCATTCAATTCTCGGCTGGAGTGCGGGGAGTGCCTTCTCTGTGGAGTCTGCATGTCCTCCTCGCAGTTGGGTGGGCGTTCAAAGGGAGTGTCTTCGCTGAAGGTTGAACATCAAGCTGGCTCTTCGGTGTTTGTGAAAATCTATTGCCAATCATTAGCGAACCGGAGTACCGCTGTGGCGACCCCTAACTGGGAAAAGCCGAAAGACAAACAACAAATTTGCATATTCATTATATGCTAATTTTCATTTTCTAGTAGATTTCTGAAGCATAGCAATACAGAAAACATATGTCTGACATTTTTACAGTCTCCAGCTGATATGAGCAACAAGGATGACTATGTCACTATATAAAAGTTAATTTTAGCACCCTAATGAAATTCAGTAGTTCACCCACCCATTTGTTTTCATGTGTATTCATATCTGTTTTAGAAATGTGACCAACTGGTTTGCTAGTTTCCTTCACATTTCCATAATTACTATCTCTCCCAAGAAAAAAAGAATGAAAAAGAATTTATGTGAAGGTACTCTTGTTTATTTACAAACATTTTGTATATATGAAGCAAGCATGGGTTGTTGAATGTGGTATGCATTGTTGGAGTGTAGTAGGAGACATTTTCTGCTGGGATTTGTTGCCATCTTATTTTGTTCTGTGTGTGTGTGTGTGTGTGTGTGTGTGTGTGTGTGTGTGTGTGTGTGTGTGTATGTGTGTGTGTATGTGTGTGTGTGTGTGTGTGTGTGTGTGTGTGTGTGTGTGTGTGTGTGTGTGTGTGTGTGTGTGTGTCTGTGTGCGAATGTTTGTTAAAATTCAGGTGTTTGAAAGCAGTTTCATTCCAGGTGACTTAAAGATCAAAGCCTATCGAAACCATTTTATTGAAGACCGAGGGGACAATTGTAGAATGCAGTGTAGTGCTAACTTCAGAAAATCTGAATTCATCACATTTCCTCACTTAGAATTTCCTGAGCAGAGCACACACACACACACACACACACACACACACACACACACACACACACACACACACACACACACACACACACACACACACACACACACACACACACACACACACACACACACACACACACACACACACACACACACACACACACACACACACACACATATATTAGTGTGTGTGTGTGTGTGTGTGTGTGTGTGTATCTGTAGTTAATCATCTCAATTCAGCTTTTACTATAAAGTAGTGATAGCTTAAAGGCATTTAAATGCATATTCATTACATGCTAATGTTCATTCCCTGCTAGTTTTCTCAAGTTTCATTATAAACAAGTATGTCAGTCTATTTTTTCTGTGAATCATAAAGTCTCATATTTAGAAATAATATGTGTATGCATATACAGCTTATCCTCCTGATTTAAATGTTTAAGTTTACGGTAGTGAAAGCTTTAAGGCAGTTATTTGCATATTCATTATATCTGTGGTGGTGCAGTGGTAGCGTTGTTGCCTCACAGCAAGAGGTTCTCCCATTCGATTCTCGGCTGGATTGCGGGGAGTGCCTTCTCTGTGGAGTCTGCATGTCCGCCCCGCAGTTGGGTGGGCGTTCAAAGGGAGTGTCTTCGCTGAAGGTTGAACATCAAGCTGGCTCTTCGGTGTTTGTGAAAATCTATTGCCAATCATTAGCGAACTGGAGTACCGCTGTGGCGACCCCTAACTGGGAAAAGCCGAAAGACAAACAACAAATTTGCATATTCATTATATGCTAATTTTCATTTTCTAGTAGATTTCTGAAGCATAGCAATACAGAAAACATATGTCTGACATTTTTACAGTCTCCAGCTGATATGAGCAAGAAGGATGACTATGTCACTATATAAAAGTTAATTTTAGCACCCTAATGAAATTCAGTAGTTCACCCACCCATTTGTTTTCATGTGTATTCATATCTGTTTTAGAAATGTGACCAACTGGTTTGCTAGTTTCCTTCACATTTCCATAATTACTATCTCTCCCAAGAAAAAAAGAATGAAAAAGAATTTATGTGAAGGTACTCTTGTTTATTTACAAACATTTTGTATATATGAAGCAAGCATGGGTTGTTGAATGTGGTATGCATTGTTGGAGTGTAGTAGGAGACATTTTCTGCTGGGATTTGTTGCCATCTTATTTTGTTCTGTGTGTGTGTGTGTGTGTGTGTGTGTGTGTGTGTGTGTGTGCGTGTCTATGTGTGAATGTTTGTTAAAATTCAGGTGTTTGAAAGCAGTTTCATTCCAGGTGACTTAAAGATCAAAGCCTATCGAAACCATTTTATTGAAGACCGAGGGGACAATTGTAGAATGCAGTGTAGTGCTAACTTCAGAAAATCTGAATTCATCACATTTCCTCACTTAGAATTTCCTGAGCAGAGCCGCAGTTTAGAGAGCAAATCAAACAGGATTTGGAGAAGCTTGAGTGGATAATTGAGGAAATTGTTCCAGAACACAACTGATGGCAGACAGCCATGGCAGGAACCCCAACAAATGAATGAATGAATGCATGAACAAATAAATAGCAGTCTGAGTTAAAAAAAATATTGGCTAAACCGAGAGAATAAAAAAGTAAGGGAAAGGAAGAAGGACAAACATAGGAATAACTAAAATAAGCAGAGAGGAAAAGGGGGGTAGGAAACTGTTGGAGAGAAATACGTCTGTCTATATCAAAGAAGGAATTAATTAAAAAAAAGGCTAGTTTTATATCACATATCATAGTATATCATATCCTACCACATCCAAGAGAAAAAAGTCTATAATGCCCAGAAAATAATGGCCAGATAATATTTGTCAACAAAAGTGACGATCTAGGACCATTAAATGTACAAAATGAACAAGGAAAATATGATAACGAAACAGAACATGGAAGTGAGGAGGGTCTTACTTGACTGCCACAATTCTGAACATCAAAAATGACAAAAAATAATGCCTGAAACACAGAAGGGTGGAAACATTAATTTTAAGTGTTTTTTGCAAGGAGCAAGATCCCCTGCACTACCCAATGTGGGGTCAAGCCCCTCACACCATCCAAACTTGTATATATACCAACTCCATAGTCACACCTTCTTGAAGAAGTGACTCATTACTGGCACAGACTTAGAAATCATATTGGCAATGATTTCCTATGGAAAACAGAGAGTGCGGTAATGCTTATCAGCATTTTTTTCCCCTTTGGGCTACTGTTGCTTGAGGAATTTTCCCCCAAAAAACCTATAAAGGAGCCATGGAGCAGATGAAAACCGCAGAAATGAGCTAAAGGTTGATAATCTACAGAAAAATAAGAAAGAGAGATACACAAGAGCAGTCAATTGTTTAGCCATAGTTACAAGTATATATAGAGACTGAATGAAGAGTCGAATACAGAGAGGGTGTGGGTGGGGCTGGGGCGAAGTTTAATATGGATACTTTAAAAGAGGAAAACATAATGAAAAAAAACATGCAGTTGTAAAGTACTAGGAAAGCCTCTGGATCATTTAGACATGAAAAACTGTCAGGGAGTCAAGCAACTTCTCACAAAAACTATAGTTTAAGCTCATTTAAAGAAAGAAAATATGAAGTGGGACACTGATAGGAACAATGGCTATACAGAGATCTCACAGAAGACAGGTAGATGCCAAAGGGCGAAGAGCAATCTAAGAATCTAAACAATACAAAGCTGAGGTACAACATGCAAATTCATAAGGAAGGAGAAACCAGACAGAAACCTGCTCAATGCAAAATTAAAATAGAGAGAGAGACGTGTAGAAGAAAAAAGACAATACACAAGGAGGAAACAAATTAAAATGGAGCAGAAGAATAACATAACATTATCAAGATGATGCAAGTTATAAGGCAAAATGAAGTCAGTAAGAGAACAAAGGAAGATATTAGGGATATTTAATATTAGAAGAGGGTGTCAAAGGGAATCAAAAATGTCATCCAACTAATCAAATCGCCTAACTTCTTTTGAAAGCTATGGACCAAGCCCAGACACACTTGTAGACCCATTTCCATGGCCTAGTTCCTGCACAATAGCATGCTCTAGTGGAACACCACAAAAGACACATTCCCTGTAACACAGCACACCAGCAGCCTTCTTAGTCCTCTGTTTCTTGCTGTACATAGACTGAAAACTAAAATAACAGGGAACTAACAATTAGTGCAGGAAAAATAATTCACCTGTCAACTCGCCTTTCAGAGAAAAGAAAGAGTGGAACAATATTGTGGACTACTTCACTTAACTGTAAAACATAACAAGCCAAGATGAACTAATCCTCATGCAGTCTTGGAACAAGATATTACAGCTGCACATTAGATGAGTGGTAACATAAAATATAATGAAAGATAAGAATTATCTTGAGGGATTTGCAGCAGAAAGGAGAAGCAAGTCATAAACAGTAAAAAAATAAGGCACATTAAAGAAGAAACACTAAAGTACAACTACTGAACGAACCAATAAGATAGCAAAAAAACTGTCAAGTATTTTTCTATGTTCTTTTTGGCTCTATTTCTGCTAACCATCACCCACCATGGGTCTTGACGCTATTAATTTCCTTACTATAGGGTAGTTTCCAGTACAAGTGTTACAACTGACTAGAGAGGCTACAGTTGAGGTGATTTAATTCCTTGACTGACAATGAAGGTGTTTCTCTTTAGGTCCTAACCTTGCTCCTAGTTGCTGACATAAGCACCCCATAGCATTGAAGGGACTCCTACACATCCTCATGTGTCTGCATGCTTTCATCCCATACCATTTAACCTCCTAGCTCAAGAATCAGGGACAGAGACAAAAATAATGTAGGACAAAGATGCACAATCAGAGACATACTGCTTTTATATACTTAGAAAGCTACTAGAATTACATGTTTGCATTAGCATACATTTTCTGAAGGACATGAAATCTGAAATTCAAATTTCTGCCAATATTTAGTGACTACAGTCCTCAATGATTTCCCAGAAAGCCACAAACCTTAAAGGAACAGACCCAACACATGAGGCAACGATAGGACATTCTGCAAAATCAGGCATACTTGAGAAGCATGTTCCATCCACATGCTTTTGAAAGCTACCACCACATCTACATCCCTGGTCTTTACTGTTTTAATCCTTTTCAGGCTTTTATTTGCTTGATGACAACTGGCTAACCGGAACTATTACACTCTTGACATAGGATGAGTAAGCTGGTACTGTCTGCTCAGTTCCATACTACTCCACAAGATCTTCCAGCACCTGAGCGAATACTCCAAGTGAGGTCATCTGGGTCATAATCAGAGCACCATCTCTCTATGCCACAAAGCTGGGCACAGATGTTAGGTAGTATCATCAAAACAAAAAACACAGATTAGAACATTAGAATACAACATGACAGTAGCAATCAGGTGTCTTGGAAAAAATGAATGAATAACACATAAACCATGTTGACCAATGAACAGTAGGGCATTACACAAATAGAGGCCTAGTAATTAAATCACTCATAATTTTAGGCTGTGCAGTAGGCAAAATGTACAGAAAATATAGAAACTGCAAAGTATATGCTATTTATTAGACAGGAACCAGAAACATTGCACATTCCAGAATAATAGAAAGACAAAATTATTTTGCAACATAGGTACAAAAGAATAAGGTAGAGCTTAACAGCATGTCAAGTGCATCATTATAAATTAGCAAAAGCCTAACTTTCTAATGTCATGGGTTTAGAAAAGAGAGCCTTCTATACCTTTCAAAGAAAATAATCATAGAAATTGTCTGACGGCATATAAGTTCAATGATAAGTAAAGTCCTAGCACTAAATCAAGAAAAAAAGAAACATGCACTGCAAGAAAAATAAGTGACTGTAGGCTTAGGACAATTTATTTTGGGGATTATTTTGAGGACTTAGAAGACAGACACCAAATAAATGGATAGTACTGTCTAGCTGAGTCCCAGGATCTGAAAACTGCAGCTCTGTGGACTGGTAGAGAAACCATTAATTTAACATAGATGCATAGTGAAAGAGGGAAGCCAACCTTTTGTAAAAGCACATGTCCAGCAGTCCAACTAGTCAGTCCAGACAATCACCTTGTATTCTAGGAACCAAGCCCAGAAGTATCAGTTGTCCAATTTCACTGATATTAATTTCCCCAAAAAGAAAGAAATCTTGTCGCTCAAAGGCAAGCCTCCTTTTAAAGTTACCCTCCAGCAGCCCAATTTTTTTTCCATGTGCACACATGGACAGACACACACACACACACACACACACACACACACACACACACACACACACACACACACACACACACACACACGCGCGCGCGCGCGCGCGCACACAGAGTAAAAGTAGTAAAGTCCAAGCAGAGAGACAGGGAGGAAAGAAGATGGAAAGGTAAGTGACAGTGGGATTCAATTTATTTTACAAGTCACACAAACCTAGCAGGAAGAAATGCTTGTTTTTAGGTACATCATGACAGTGATGGTTTGCTTAAACAATCTGCTTAGAAATGCACACTGCAGCAGAGGAGACTACAGGTTTCAAATTTCAGTTCTTGATGTAGCAAACAGTGACAGCTCACAGATCTAACACAGAAAACTCTGACTGGGTCACTGATCATAACTGACTTATTATGTGCTCAAGATATGGATGCCAAGAAATTCACCTCGAGAGTGAAGCTCAAGACGTGACTTTCTTGACATCTATGTAGGGAACACATAAGTTAGGATTGGAGACCCATTCATAATTATTTGTAGTGCATGGATCTTTTATCTGCTCCACGTACTACTAGCCAAAGTATAAAAAAAAATGCTAAGTGTTTTGCTGGGTTTTCAAAGCCATAAAACACTTACCGAGTGCTGTCAGAAGGGCAGTGTAACACAGTCCATTTTATTTACACTCACCTTGCCGTGCCTGTCAACATTCCAGATTTTCACAGAATATCCAGATTTTTGCCTCATATATTTGGTCAGTTATAAACTCTGTGGATTTCGGACAAATTAATGAGGACTGAAGTACTAAAATAATGACATACATTTATGTTTCAGGCTTTTTATCCTTCAGAAAAAGCAGGCAAGCATACATCCTGTTATTCTGACAACTTTCTTTCTAACTGGAAGTCAGGCACATGTTGTCAGTATGGACAGCAGGCCGAAACAAGTCTTTTACTTTTGATGCTGTCATTTGGTCAGTTTAGGCAGATTTTACTGCTGAGACCTGACCCACTCTGGTGTTTAACTGATTTTTCTTTTTCTGAATATTAGAGCGTAATCACCACGATCCATGCAATTAGAATTGTTTATGCTGTAAACATCTAATACCTCAGAACCTCTTAGCACAAGAAATCTAGACAAAGCCCAAGAAAATGGGAGGACAAAGGCTCAAAAATAGGGACACATTTTAAATATTGTTCTTATAAACTTAGAAAGTTGTTAGAATAACAGGATTTGTGTTAACATGCATTTTCTGAAGGATATGAAGTCTGAAAATCAAATACATGTCATTATTTAGTGACTTTAATCCTTAGATCATCCCAGTGATTTGTCAAAAAAATAAAATTTTTAAGAGGAACAGACTGAAAATTTGAGGTGAAAATCTAGACATTCTGTGAAAATCTGTACAGTTGAGAGGTATGTGGCTAAGTCTCATTCTCAAATTTAAGACACTGGTGTAGCAGTAGCCTTAAAAATACATTGAAAGGGTATCTGTAGATATACTCAAACAATATAGTAATTCATTTAGATTAACCTAAGGCTGTCTAATTGTTAGAACTCTCAACTACAGTAATACGTTTAATTTTAACCTAAATTTATTAACCGTAACTCTAGTCTACAGTAATATGTATAGTTTTTAATCTCAGTTATTAACCATGGACCTTTTTGTGTTATTACACAGGACACAATGACATGGATAAAATGGAGTATATATAAATGGAGAATTTAGTGCAGCTAGTGAGACAGGAGATTTCAGGGAGGCAAGGAGAAACTGGCATACCTGGAGAAAATACATAATATGGGGGATAACAGGCAAAATCTACACAGTGACTCGAGAGCAGGACCAAACCAAACATTTGAGTTATAATGGAGAAACTTTACTACAGAGCTGTTACACTTGCTAATAAAATGGTTATGACTTGTGTGTTAACATCTGTCTCTGAAGTGAAGCAAAATTACAGAACTCGTCTTTTCTTTAATCTCTAAAATGATGCAAAATTGTATCATAACTGGCAAAACTGTATATTCAGAGATTACTGACAGTAAGGATAACTGGGATATTTTATTTATAGACCAGGAATATATACAATTAAATGCAGAATTGATTCTGTCTACAAGCTGCTATAGTAGATCAATTTGAAAAATCAGTATGAAAAAATGAATAAAGAAATATGAAGTTATCGCTCCCAGCATCATTCTGACAAAGTGGAGGATGTTTATTCTTTGATGTTTCACAATGTTGTGTATAGAACAAACAAGTGTGTACACAATGATGCCCATTTGTAACTACGCACCTCTGTTGTCTGTAAGAAAGTGCCTTAAATATATCATCTTGACTGGGGTCTGTTAATAATTTGAAACATTCCTAAAGTGTTAAGCAATGCAGTTTGAACACCATCTGCGAGGCGCAGAGTCAATTAGATCAAGCAGTTCAAAAGGGCAAGGACAAACGATATGAAACATGGATAAAAAGCCACTCTGTAGGGAATAGTGGAACCTTCTGAAGAATGAACATTGCAGGGAATTATGTGAAACCATTTGAAGTAATTGTCAGTTTGTTTACTTGTAATAATTGCTGCTCTGGTCTAATTTTCCTAATTTGCAGAGCTTGTTTAGGTTGTAAGGATATTATATCCTACAACAACATGGTTGTCCAGCTATGGCACAATTGAAGGGAAATAAACATACTGGAACACATCTAAACAAAATGTTTCTCTGAAGAAAGTGAGGGTAGAGCAATATTTCCGAACTGCAAATAATCTTGCTGCAATTAATCTGTTGTGACAAGCATGGACTCTGATCTTCTTTTATATGTGGGATAATTCCAGGCAGCCTTGAACAGAGTTCAGGAAGTTTTGTGCTTCAGATCGGTGATAACAGACTGGAGAAGAAACTGCACTAAAACACAACTGTAGTGATGATACAGGTTGGCTATGAGAATGGGACACATAAAAAAATAAACATCATCCCTGAGTATTTAATAACAGATAATGTGCCTGAGCAGCCTTACAATGTATTGTACTGTTCATTAGTTTTACACACACACACACACACACACACACACACACACACACACACACACACACACACACACACACACTGCATGGTATGGCAGCAATGTGTCTTGATTACATCACTGTCTAGCTTCTTGATTTAATGTGAACACTAATGACACGATTTACATGTGTGTACGCTTCTCTTTGTTGCCTTACACACGCAAACACACAAAGAGTAACCAAAGACAATGCAGCCCACTTCTTTTTTTGAACCAGAGTTCAACTGAACTGTTATATTGATTACAAGTGTTGGAGGCAAAAGCCCTGATCCCATACCTCTCAACTTCTTAATGTAAGACATCTACACAAAGCCTAAAATAATGGGAGGGCAAAGGTAACTAAAATAGATTTTAAATATTGCTTTTATAAACTGAGAAAGTTGCTAGAACACCAGGATTTATGTTAGCATGCATTTTATGAAGGATATGATGTCTGAAATGTAAATGTACATCATTATTTAGTGACTCCAATCCTCTGTGGTTTTTCAGAAAATCAGAAATTTTATGAAGAACAGTCCAAAAATATGATGCAAAAATCTGGACATTCTACAAAAATATGGACAGGTGAGAGGTATGCCTGGTCCAGACTTAGGAGCACAGCATTAATGAGGTGCATGCTTCAACTAGGATTCAAGCTCAAACATCCAGATCACCATTCTAGTTGCTCTGCTACTAAGCCATTAAAGCTTCTGAAATCTGGCCTTGGTTTCTCAGTCATACAGATGTGGTACACAGAGACAGATAAATCAGAACAGCAGAAATACATCCACACACATCACTTCTGTCCAGATGCAGAAGCACATTCTTCCTCCCACAGAGGAGGTGCATTAATATACATCACTTCAGCTGGTGCAGGACTACACCTCTTGCTACACAGAGGAAGTGCATCTACACACACCACTTTAGTCAAGTTGCAGCAGTACATTCCCCCCATTGAAGAAGTGCATTAACGTATTGTCACTTCATTCCAGTTGTTGTAGTACAGCCCCCCATGGAAGAAATACAGTACTATACCTCACCTCATTCCAAGTGCAGAAGTACGTCCCCACCATGCAAGAAGTGCATTAATATACATCACCTCATTCCAGGTGTAGCAGTACTTTACCCCCCAACGAAGAAGTCCATTAATATACCTCACCTCATTCCAGGTGCAGAAGTACATCCCCACCATGGAAGAAGTGCATTAATATAGATCACCTCATTCCAGGTGTAGCAGTACTTCACCCCCCAATGAAGAAGTCCATTAATATACCTCACCTCATTCTAGGTGTAGAAGTATGTCCCCACCATGGAAGAAGTGCATTAATATACCTCACCTCATTCCAGGTGCATGAGTACGCTTCCCCATAGAAGAAGAGCATTAATATACTGTCACCTCAGTTCAGGTGTAGCAGTACAGCCCCCCATGGAAGAAATACATTAATATACGTTACCTCATTCCAGGTGTAGGAGTATGTCTCCCCACAGAAGAATTTTATTTTATTATTTATTTTACATTTGTTGACCGGGAAAGTCTGACTGGACACATATCCGTTTTCAGTGGAGGCCCAGGGAGAGAAGCTCCAGTGAAACATACATAATCAAGCAGATATGAACAATGGTATTTACATAGAAATAAGGCAAAAAAGTTAGAAAATATCAGACAGTTCTTAGTAGGTTCATGGGTTCATAGGTTCATAGGTTGGTACTAGGCTATCAGCCCTGGCTATTTCTTGCCACACTATTTACTTCCCTGGACCCCTGTCTAGCAGGGTGACTGACATGATCCCCGGGGTGAATTTCCTTTCTCCCATCCAATCGTCAAGGTTACTTTTGAAGAGGGCCAAAGAGGCACTCTGCCTGACATGTATGGGCAATCTATTCCAAAGTCTGGGGAGTCTCTGGGTCAGGAACCTATCCCTCCAGCATGTTTTGTTCATTGTGATGACAAGGTTTAGATCCCTGGAGCATGTGACTCTGAGGGATTGGGATTTTTTTAAGTGTAGCAAGTCCAACAGCTCTGGGTTTGACATGGCCTTGTATGTTAAGCAGAGATTGCCTCTGAGTAGACGATATGCGACAGAGTATAGCTGGAGTTTTTTAAGGCGGTCAGCGTAGGGCATTTGTTTTAGGCCTGTGATTCTTTTAGTGAGGTATTTCTGCAGCCTTTCCAGTTGTTGCAGATGTCTTGAGAGGTACATACCAAATGGGGCGTTGTATTGTATAATGGGTCTAATGAGGGATGAGTACAGTGGGACAATGACCTCCTTTTTTCTGGATGAAAAGCCCTTAGTGATGAGGTGTGCCACATAGAAGGATTTTCTGACTGTTGTGGCGATGTGGTTATCGAAGGTGAGTAGTTAGTAATATATATCATTTACAGGAATCATACAGCTAATACATATAGTCATTTGCAGACATATACCTACAATGTGTTGTGGTACAAGCAATATTTTGTAGTTATAAACTTTTTGAATATTATGGATAAATAGATAAATCTAATAAAATATTATTAGATTGAGTTCTCTATAGCTATATTATAGCAGGGTAAGATGCAAGACTTGAAGTATGGGTATGCTAGGAATTTTTGATTATGGGTTCAGTATTACCCTGGGATGAGACAGAAGCATAGCCAGTTGTTCATGAAGTGGGTTTTTAAAGAGTTTTTTAAATTGGGTTGTGGAATTATTGGATGTGAGGTGGGCAGGTAGTGCATTCCAGAATTTAGAAATAGAGTAGCTAAAGAGAGACTTTCCTGCTTCATTGTTGTGTTTGGTGACTTTTAGGAGATTTTGGGTACTAGATCTCAAGGTTCTTTTCATGGTGTGAGGGAGTATATGTTTTTGGAGGGCTGGAATTTTATCTGAGGAGTGGTATAGATTGTGTACTAGTGACAATTGAGTGAGTTGAAGTAGTTGAGGGAACTCCAACCAGTTTAACTTTTTGAGAGAGTCACAGTGATCCATTCTATATGAAGAATCTGTAGCAAATCTAGCTATTTTATTACAACAGGATTCTAGTTTGTGTAGGTCAGTTTTACGAAGGTTAATTAGGACTGGAGATGCATAGAGGAGGGTGGATAGCAGATATGTTCTAGCCACAGTGGATTTACAGTGTTTTATGAGAAATTGCTTGTTGCAATAGAGCAGTCCTAGTTTTTTTGTGTACTTTCTTGATAGTTTGGGATATGTGCAGGTTGAATCTTAGGTGGTTGTCAGTCTCAACACCTAACAGTTTGGTATAGGTGGTTGGGGTGATTGTAGTTTTCTTATTAAAGTAGATAGTAAAGTTATCTGTACATTACTATAACATCACCTTATTACAGGTGTAGCAGTGGAGCCCCCCCATGGAAGAAATACATTAATATATATCACCTCACTCCAGGTGCATGAGTACACTTCTCCTTAGAAGAAGTGCATTAATACATGTCACCTCATTCCAGGACCAACTGTATATGCCTCTTTGCACAGATGAAGTGCATCTACACACAACACTTTAGTCAAGGTGTAGCAGTACATCCTCCCCCCACAACGAAGAAGTCCATTAATATACCTCACTTCATTCCATGTGCAGAAGTACATCCCCACCATGGAAGAAGTGCATTGATATACTGTCACCTCATTCCAGGTGTAGCAGTACAGCTCCACCATGGAAGAAATACATTAATATGCATCACTTCATTCCAGATGCATGAGTATGCTTCTCCATAGAAAAAGTACATTAATATACTGTTACCTCATTATAGGTATAGCAGTACAGCTACCATGGAAGAAATACATTAATATACCTCACCTCATTCCAGGTGCAGAAGTACGTCCCCACCATGGAAGAAGTGCATTTATATACATCACCTCATTCCAGGTGCATGAGTATGCTTCTCCATAGAAAAAGTGCATTGATATACTGTTACCTCATTCCAGGTGCAGCAGTACAGCCAGCATGGAAGAAATACATTAATATACCTCACCTCATTCCCAGTGTAGAAGTATGTCCCCACCATGGAAGAATTGCATTAATATACCTCACCTCATTCCCAGTGTAGACGTATGTCCCCACCATGGAAGAAATACATTAATATACCTCACCTCATTCCAGGTGTAGAAGTATGTCCCCACCATGGAAGAATTGCATTAATATACCTCACCTCATTCCCAGTGTAGACGTATGTCCCCACCATGGAAGAAATACATTAATATACCTCACCTCATTCCCAGTGTAGAAGTATGTCCCCACCATGGAAGAATTGCATTAATATACCTCACCTCATTCCCAGTGTAGACGTATGTCCCCACCATGGAAGAAATACATTAATATACCTCACCTCATTCCAGGTGTAGAAGTATGTCCCCACCATGGAAGAATTGCATTAATATACATCACCTCATTCCAGATGCATGAGTAAGCTTCTCCACAGAGGAAGTGAATTAATATACTGTCACCTCATTACAGGTGTAGGAGTATGTGGGTGGCGCAGTGGGTGAAGCAGTTAATGTTGTCACCTCAAAGCAAGAGGTTCTCTGGTTCAATTTTTGGCTGGAGTGCCTTCTATGTGGAGTCTGCATGTCCTCCCTGCATTTGCATGGGCTTCCTCCAGGTACTCTGGTTTCCTCTCACATTCCAAAGACATGCATCTGGAGGGCTTCTCCTCTGGCCAGCGCTGAAAATAGGCTCTGTTCTAGTCAGACTTTCCCAGTCAATGAATGTTAAATAAAATAAATAAAGTACATTAATATAATGTCACCTTCTTCCTGATGTAGCAGTACACTTCTCCCATGGAAGACGTGCATTAATGAACATCACCTCATTCCAGGCACATGAGTATGTTTCTCCATAGAAGAAGTGCATTAATATACTGCCATCTTATTCCAGGTTTAGCAGTACATCACCAGCATGGAAGAAGTGCATTAATATACATCACCTCATTCCAGAACCAACAGTATACCCCTCACTGCACAGAGGAAGTGCATCTACACACATCACTTTAGTCAAGGTGCAGCAGTACATCACCCCACCCCCAATGAAGAAGTGCATTAATATACATCACTTCATTCCCGGTGCATGAGTATGCTTCTCCATAGAAAAAGTGCATTAATATACATCACCTCATTCCAGGTGTAGCAGTACAGCCCCCCATGGAAGAAATACATTAATATACATCACCTCATTCCAGGTGCAGAAGTACGTCCCCACCATGGAAGAAGTGCATTAATATACATCACTTCATTCCCGGTGCATGAGTATGCTTCACCATAAAAGAAGTACATTAATATACATCACCTCATTCCAGGTGCAGAAATATGTCCCCACCATGGAAGTAGTGCATTAATATATTGTCACCTCATTCCAGGTGCATGAGTACACTTCTCCATAGAACAGTGCATTAATATACTGTCACCTTACTCCAGGTGCAGAAGTACGTCCCCACCATGGAAGAAGTTTATTAATATATATCACTTCATTCCAGGTGTAGCAGTACAGCCCTCCACGGAAGAAGTAAATTAATATACATCACCTCATTCCAGTTGCATGAGTACGCTCCTCCATAGAAAAAGTGCATTAATATACATTCACCTCGTTCCAGGTGCATGAGTGTGCTTCTCCATAGAAAAAGTGCATTAATATACTGTCACCTCATTCAGGTATAGCAGTACAACCACCATGGAAGAAATACATTAATATATATCACCTCATTCCAGGTGCAGAAGTACGTCTCTGCCATGGAAGAAGTGCATTAATATACATCACCTCATTCCAGGTGCATGAGTATGCTTCTCCATATAAAAAGTGTGTTAATATACGTCACCTCATTCCAGGTGTATCAGTACAGCCCCAAAGGAATAAATGCATTAATATGCAGCCCCCATGGAAGAAATACATTAATACACATCACCTCATTCCAGGTGTATGAGTATTTAGGCAGCGCAGTGGTGAAGCAGTTAACATTGTCACCTCAAAGCAAGAGGTTCTCTGGTTCGATTCTTGGTTGGAGTGTCTTCTGTGTGGAGTCTGCATGTCCTTCCTGTATTTGTGTGGGCTTCCTCCAGGTACTCTGGTTTCCTCTCACATTCCAAAGACAAGCATCTGGAGGGCTTCTCCTCTGGCCTCCGCTGAAAATAGGCTCTGTCTTAGTCAGAATTTCCCAGTCAACACATGTTAAATAAATAAAGTACATTAATATAATGTCACTTTTTTCCTGATGTAGCAGTACAGCTCCCCATGGAAGAAGTGCATTAATATACTGTCACCTCATTCCAGGTGTAGCAGTACAGCCACCATGGAAGAAATACATTAATATATATCACCTCATTCCAGGTGTAGGAGTATGTGAGTGGTGCAGTGGTGCAGCAGTTAACGTTGTCATCTCACAGCAAGAGGTTCTCTGGTTTGATTTTCAGCTGGGTGCCTTCTGTGTGGAGTCTGCATGTCCTCCCTGTATTCACGTAGTTTTCCTTCGGGTACTCCAGTTTTCTCCCACATTCCAAAGATATGCATCTGGAGAGCTTCTCCTCTGGCCTCCACTGAAAATATGTTCTGTCCTAGTTGGACTTTCCTGGTCAACAAATGTTAAGTAAATAAATAAAGTACATTAATATAATGTCACCTTAATCCTGATGTAGCAGTACATCCCCCATGGAAGAAATACATTAATATATATCACTTCAATCCAGCTGGATGAGCATGTTTCCCCATAGAAAAAGTGCATTAATATACTGTCACCTTATTCCAGGTGTAGCAGTACATCACCTATATGGAAGAAATGCATAAATATATATGTATATATATATATATATATATATATATATATATATATATATATATGTGTGTGTATATATATATATATATATATATATATATATATATATATATATATATATATATCACTTAATTCCAGGAGCAACAGTATACGCCTCTTTGCACAGACAAAAGTGCATCAACATACATCACTTTAGTCCAGGTGCAGCAGGACTTTCCTCCCTAAAAGAGGAAATGCAGTGACATACATGTCCTCAGTCCAGATGCAGGAGGGCATTCCTCTTTAGCATCTGTATCAATTTATAGACACTAACAAAATAATAAACATGCGAGAAACAGGCAGAGATTGTTGTGTTGCTTCTTTACTGGCATAGTTTTACCTCCATTCTTAAAGAACAAAGTGCAAAATATTATACATCAACGCAGAGCACATCTATCTGAAGAAGATATTTGTAACTGATCACAGAACAAGTCTCTGATGATGTCAGGTAGTGCTAGCTATGCCAGAGAGAGTAGGGCAGAACATGTGTAACACATGCCAGTATAGCTAGCTGGTCTTTTGTAAATAATTTTATGTCATTTGTACACCAAACTGATTTGTAAAGATGAAAGCTGCTTGTGTTAAAAATGTATCAACAGAATTGAAGTCAGAGTATAGGCAAAGAGAAAGAAATGGAGGGGGGGGGGGTGCTCTTAAACAAAAGACCAGAGCTGGTAGAGTTTTTAATAGAATCTAGAACATAAGCTGCCATTAAAAAAGGAATAATTAGTAGAGCATATAAAATATTGCATGGTAACTATAAGAATCAATCAGAAGACCTTAGAAAATGTTAGAAAGAGAGACTGAATAAGCAATTCACAAAGAGACACTGGGGGATATATGTACATCTCCCAAATATGCAACAAAGTCTAGAAAATATAGGATATTTGCCTTGAAGTGTTTACATATGTATTTTTATACTCTTTGTGGAGTCCAAAGAATTTTTCCTCAGGTGGATAGCAAATGTTGGAGGTGTGACAGGGAAGAAAGAGACAGTTGGGAACATGTTTTTTGGGAGTGTAATGACATGGCAGACTTTAGAGATTCCCTGCAGACTGCTCTTTCAGAGATGCTGGGTGAGCAGATTGGATTAACTAGGGAGATGATTTTTTTTTGAGCTATGATACAGAATCGGAATTGTCTAGACATACTAAAGCCTTGCTGAGTCTAATTATGGTGGCTTCCTAAAAAGCAATTACTAGAAAATGGAAATCAAAGTCTAAACCAACTTTACTAGAAGTAGTGAATATAGTAACAGAGATAAAACAACTGGAATTGGGATCTTTAGAGAAGGGAAGGAACAAACTACATAGGAAAAATGGGAATTGTGGGAACAATATATGCAGAGAAGGAACGAGGTTTAAAAGAAGGCAGGATTTGAATGAACTGTATAATACTTATCTGACAATGACTGGTTAGATTATAAGTTATAGGTTCATAGGTTCATAGGTTCATACTAGGCTATCTGCCCTAGGGCATTTATAAGCCTAGCCAGAATGTGTTTGGCTTTCGCCACCCATTTTAAATTTATTTTGCTATGCCCTTTTTCGAGGTTAGTATACTGTGCCTCTGTCTAACAGTGACACAGAAGTGATACCCGGGGTAAACCTACGATCTCCCATCCACTCATCAAGATTCCTCTTGAAGAGAGTCAATGAGGGACTCTGCCTAACCTGGACTGGGATTTTATTCCAGAGTGAAGGGAGCCTCTGGGTTATGAATCTGTCCCTCCAGCATGTCCTATTTATTTCAGTGCTGAGGTTCAAGTCTCCCGAGTGCGCAGCTCAATGGGATTTGGATTTTCTGAGGTGCAGCATGCCCATTAATTCCGGGTTGGACATGGCTTTATACGTCAGGCACAGATCGCCTCTGAACAGGCAGTATGCCACTGAGTAGAGCTGGAGTTTCTTTAACCGGGCAGCATATGGCATCTGTTTGAGCCCTTTGATCCTCTTGGTGAGGTACTTTTGGGGTCTTTCCAGTTGCTGCAGGTGTCTGGTAAGGTACATCCCAAAAGGGGCATTGTACTCAATTATGGGCCTGATGAGGGATGAGTAAAGAGGCACGATGACCACCCCTGATCTAGATGTGAATCCCTTCATGATTAGGTGGGCTATATAAAATGTTTTTCTAACCACTTTGGCCACGTGGTTGTCAAATGAGAGATTGCTATCAACTTGGGTCCCCAGGTCCCTAATTACTTCTTCTGTACTTAATGGATTACCGCCTATGTGGTAATTTGTGGGCACTTTGTTTTTGCCAAAGGGGATGACTATACACTTTTGGCATTTAGCTTGAGGCCATGGCTCTGGCACCAGTTGTCTGTTTCTATGAGGCCCTTTTGGAGGATGCTTGTGTCGGCTGGAGAGTCGATTATGGCCCAGTTTGCAGTCATCTGAACTTGGTCAGCCACAGTCCTTCCGTGTTGGCCTGTACCTCCGAGAAATATATACCAAACAAGAGAGGTCCCAGGACTGAGCCTTGTGGGACACCACTTGTAACTGGTTTGGAGTCTGACATGGCTCCAGCAATTCTAACCATGTGGGTTCTGTCCTTGAGCCAGTTTGCAATCCATCTAGTGACATAGGGGTTTATATTTAAGCTGGTGAGCTTATCTATGATGCCCGAGTGGGGTATTGTATCGAAGGCTTTTGCGAGGTCCAGGTAGGCTGTGTGGACCGCCTTCCCCTTGTCAATGGCCTTGGTGACTGTTTCAAAGAAATCAACCAGGTTTAAGAGGCAAGATCTGCCCTTAGCAAAGCCGAACTGGGTAGGATCCAGTGTCTGTAGGTCCCCAATATCTTTATTTATGAGGTCCATGATGATCCTTTCCATAGCTTTGCAGACCAAGCTAGTCAGGCTTATGGGGCGATAGTTTCCAGGATCCGTTGAGGCACCACCTTTATGGAGAGGGACCACTGTTGCTGTACGCCACTCTTTGGGCACATATCCTGTAGTAAGGCTGAGATTGAACAGTAGTTTTATGTTTGGGTTTAGCTCTTCTTGGAGTTCATGTAGGACGCAGCCCAGGACACCGTCTGGTCCCATTGATGCTGTGTTTTTTGCTTTGGAGAGGGCGGCTCTTACCTGAGCATCTGAGATGTCAGGGGGGCAGCACTCTGCTGGGATAGATATTTGCCCTTTTGGTGGGTGGGGGGAGAAGTTTGCGCTGAACCTGTCAGCTAGGATGTTGGCAATGTCTGTTGGTTCAGTGTATTTTTTGTCATTTTGGACTAATTCTGAGCATATCTGGGAATTACCACCCAGGTTCCTAACATAACTAAAGAAAGCCTTGTGATTATCCTTAGTGTCCTGTGCAATTTTTCTCTCGAAGCTGGCCTTAGACAATTTTATGAGTGCCCGTAGTTATTTGCTAATACTGATCAATGATGCCTTCCCTTTTTGGGATGTTGCTCTATCATTTAGTAGCTTCCTCCTTCTATTGTATAGTTTGTTTATGGCTGGGGTCCACCAGACAGGACATCTGCCTTTGGAGGACTGGGTCTTGGTTTTATTTGGGATTGCATGATCCATGCATTCCTGAAAGTGTTCATAGAAGGCGTTTATAAAGGATTCTGCGGTCTGGGCCGTATTTTCCACATGCCCGGGGGCTTTGAAGTATTCCACCTCGGTTTTGAGGAGTGTGAAATTTGCTTTAGAGAAGTTTTTCACTGTGGTTTTCTGGGCAGGGGGTGGGGTCGGGATGTGAATATCCAGTGAGATTAGTTTATGGTCTGATCTTACCAGTGAGGGATACACTTCTGGTCTGGAGCATAGAGTCCCCATGTTGGTGATGATCAGGTCCAGTATGTTTTCCCCTCTTGTGGGAGTGGTAACAAGTTGTTCCATAGCATCTGAGTTTATAAATTCTAGGAACCTTTGGGCTAGGGTGTTGGAGCTAGAGTAATGCTCCCAGTCTATGTTTGGGTAGTTGAAGTCGCCCAATATAATGGTGTTTGGAGAGACCTTCATATTTTCCAGTGTTCTCAGAAATGCCGAGTGGGGTTCCTGGGTTTGGGAGGGTGGTCTGTAGCAGGCTATAAACTGGAAGGCAGTTTTACCCACTGTTAGTTGCACATGGATAGTCTCTGATGCTTCCTGCTTTGCCACCAGCCTGGAGGTGTGGGTATCTTTGATGAATATCGATACTCCCCCTCCTTTTGTGGTTCGGTCCAAGTTTTGGGGCCAAAAAGCATGGTATGAGGTATAACCTGGTAGTACTGGGGTGCTCTTGGGAGCCCTGAACCAGGTTTCTGTTACTGCACAGATATCGATGTTCTCCATGCTAAGGAGAGTTTCGAGTGCGTGCATCTTGAGGTTTAGACTTCTGGCGTTGAGTAGCATTACTCTTAGTTTCTTATCCCTTGTGATACCTATGGAGGTGGGTTTGTCTTTTGAGCCTTGCCTAAAAAAGGCACTATGGGGGTAGCAAGAGCCTTTGCCAATATCCGAAAGCCCAGGGGTGACAGGTGCAAGCTGTCCCTAGCGAAGCATTGTGGCTTGTCGAGCATATCATCCCAAGCTGACAGGCATTGGATCCCCTTTGAATGACACCAGTACTTAAGCCAATTGTTGAAATTGATCATCTTGTCTTCATATTGTGGCATCATTCTTGGTGAGGGTAAGATGCTACTCAAGGTCAGGGTCATACCAGCCTGGGCTACATGCTCAGAGTGCTCCTTTATGTCTCTTTTCATGTAGTCCAGGGAGGTACGTCTCAGGTCATTCACACCAGCATGGACAATGACTGAGTCACATTTGTACTTGCCTTGGAGTGACCTGAGTGCTTGTGTTATGTGGCGGATCCTAGCTCCCGACAGGCTGCTCACCGTGACCCTCTCCTTGTTCAGCCTGGTGAGCGGGACGTCAGTGTGCCTGACGATAGAGTCACCTATTACAAGTGTATCAGGTGTGTTGTTTAGTCTTAAGGGCTGTGACTGTTCGGCACACTGGCTTTGTGAGATATGTATTGCACGTGTTTTGTTTTGGGGTAGCGGTTGCTTGGGTGTCTGCTTTGGAGGTCCCTGCTGCTTAGGCAGATCTTTATTTAGAGCCTCCGAGTATGTTTTTGTGTGATTATGTGTTTGGTTTGCTGTCATGGTAGGTCTATGTGAGACTGGAATTGTAGTGAGTGTGGTTTCCTTCTCCTCCTGACTGGTTATGCCAGTACTGAGTTGAGAGAGCTTAGCCTCCAGTTTGGCTATATGGTTGCATCTCTCACATGTGTTGGAATTTGTTGGGAGGAGGAGAGGGTTGTCTGTGTACATGAGGCAGTTGTAACATTGCCTCAAGATTCTCAGATTCACCAGCTTGACAGGAGAGGAGATTGACAACTGACCTTTGGACATGCTAGAATAATATTGGGAATTCCTTAATAATTGAAAACAAGGGCCAGTGGAGAGTGAGGGTGTAGTGCTTTTAATTTTTAGTGCTGACTTATATAATTGCTTTAGCGCGCAAGTGCCAGGTAACTTAAGTGCAATGTGTTACAGGTAACTTAAATGCAAAAACGACAAAAAGTAACTTTCTTTCAAGTGAAACAAGGAAATAAGTACAGTAAGCAATGCATCCTCAGAAGCGCTGAGAAGCCGCGTATTAGGTGGAATTAGCGTTCCATGGAAATAACAAGCAAGCAAACAACAAGCATATAAACAAAGCTAGATTCAGCAGGCCTGGATCTAGTCTATTCTACAGCAAACAAGGTGTACCAATTTCAGTAAGATACAGTTCAAATATTCAGGCACTATAAACCTTCAACCAGAAATTCCCAGCTGAGAAGGGCAGAGTCCAGCCTCTTCTCCCACAAGAGTGCAGACCACGAACCTTCTTAATGTAAAATAACTGGCCTGAAGCCCAAGTGCCTAAACCAGAACTAATACACTTTAAGAATAACAGACACTGGGCTCTCAATCAGCAGTTCCCAACTTAGAAGGATGAAAGCTACCTTGTCCTGCCACCACAGTGCATGCCACAAACCTTCCTAATGTAAAACAACTGGTCTGAAGCCCAAGTGCTTAATCCAAAAGACTTAGAATGATAGCTACACTTTAATCAAGTTACTACCAAGCAGTAATAAATACAATTGAATACTTTAGAGAATGCCTGGATTAGTGCTCAAGTTACACAAACAAAGCTAGATCCAGCAGGCCCGAATCCAGTCTATGCCACAGTAAACAAGGCGCACCAACTTCAGTAAGAAGCAGTTCAGATATGCATGCACTATAAGCCTTTAACCAGAAATTACCAGCTCAGAAGGGCAGAGTCCAGCCTCTCCTCCCAAAAGAGTGCAGACCACAAACCCTCTTAATGTAAAATAACTGGCCTGAAAGTCCAAGTGCTTAAACCAGAATTAATACACTTTTAGAATAACAGACACTGAGCCCTCAATCAGCAGTTCCCAACCTAGAAGGATGTAAGCTAACTGTTCTGCCACTACAGTGCAGACCACAAACCTATACAAACTCCATCTAGCATCTACTACACACTCTCTCCTCACTGAAAACCTACTTTGTTCTGGAGATATCCAAATACTTAACTATTTACTCATTGAATATCCAGAGTCTAGCAAATAAAGTCACTGAGCTGCACTCATGGATAGCTCTCAATACCCCTCACATCCTCTCCCTATCCGAAACCTGGCTAAAGCCACACATCTCAAATAGTGAAATACTCCCACCAGGTTATAATATCTTCCGATCTGATAGACCTGTAAAAAAAGGTGGTGGCGTGGCCATCCTCTACTCTTCTAACATTCTTAACCTCTCACCATACCCTTCCTCAATTCCTGACTTCCTCCCAGCTGAAATCATCATCCTTAACTGCCATCTGAATCCCCACAAAAAACTTGCAATTGCCTCTATCTACCTTCCTCCTGGTAACAATCTGCCCATTCTTGAAAGCATCCTATCCTGGTTCTCCCACAACATACCATATGAGACACTTATCCATGGTGATGTCAACCTTGATTGGTCCAAACTCACAACTGACTCCCCCCAACTCAGTATCCACCTACACGGCTTCTACCAACTTATAACATCTCCCACTCGTTTCCATAAAAATTCCTCTTCCAGCTCCATCATAGACTGGATCCTTACCAATTCCCCCCACCAATACCACAATCCCACCACTTTACCTGACTCCCTCAGTGATCATCTCCCTACCACCATCTTAAGACACTACTCCCATATTCCTAAACCCCACCTAATCAAAGACCATTGAAAACTATCGACTTTCAATTTATCCCAATTTAACTCCATTCTCCGCAACATAGATTGATCCATTCTAAAACACATCACCCTAAACGATGCTGTAAGCACTTTCAATAGCATCTTCATGAATACTCTAAACTCCTTAGCTGCCTCTAGGAAGATCAGAGTAAAAATCAAATCATGCTCCCTGGCTCTCCAAAGAGACTAGGTCCCTTATGAAACAAAGAAATCATGCTTGGAAAACCTGGACTAAAACTAAACAACCACCTTTTCTTCACAAATACAGGCAACTGAGGAACCATGCAAAAAAAATACAACTAATGACAAAAAGTTATACTATAGCTCTGCTCAGCTTAACAACAAATCCAATACTCAAAGATTTTGGTCAACTCTCAACAACATCCTCTATCCTGGAAAGACCTCTAATCCCTCCCCATACCCTAACTCTTCCTCTCACGAAACAGCTACCCTCCTCAATAAAACACTTATCTCTTCCATCCAAAATCTGGTAACCTCTAAGCCAAACTCTACTTCGACACCCACCTCTCCAAGTCCCACTAACACAACTTTGTTTTCTTTTGAGCCAGTTCCCATTACTTACATCAAATCTCTACTACTCAAGCTAAAACCTTGCTCTCCTTCCACTGACAATCTATATCCTACATTCCTCAAACTTGCTGCTGACTCAATTGCCTATCCTGTATCTATAATAATTAATCTATCTATTCTGGAATCAACTGTCCCCACCCTTTGGAAATCTTTCTTCACTATCCCTCTTCATAAACGTAGAAACTCCACTGACCCTCAAACTACTGACCCTTTGCCATTCTGTCCTCCCTCTCCAAGATATTAGAAAAATGTATTCACTCACAGCTTCTCAATCACCTCCTCACACACCACTTACTTACCCCTACCCAACATGGATTTCGTCCTCACCACAGCACCACCAATGCCCTCCTCTCCATCACTCATATCATTGCGGAGGCCCTAGACAACAATAAACTCATTTCCTGTCTCTTCCTAGATCTCTCCAAAGCCTTCGATACTGTCTCCCATCCTCTACTACTATCCAAACTCACAAATCTTCACCTATCACCCTCCGCACTTGCCTAGCTTAATAGTTGCCTATCTGGTAGGGAACAATCTGTCAAATGGCTCTCATCCTCCTCACCTTTCCTTCCCATCTCCACTGGTGTTCCCGAAGGCTCCATCTTGGGACCCCTTTTAACATCTTCTCCAATGATCTTTACACCTCATGCAAAGAATCCTCCCTTATTCAGTATGCCGACGACTCCACACATATCCATCTCAAATAACATTCTGAACTACACTCCCTGACCCAACAGGCCCTACTATCCACTGAACAATGGCTCTCTCACAACCTATTGATCCTAAATCCCAAAAAGACCAAACTCCTACTTTTCCTTCCCCGTTCTCTCTCATTACAAAACCTTTTTTATTACATCTTCTAACAATACAAATATCCAACCTGACACCCACACAAAACTCCTAGGGATCATTATAAAATCCTCCACTACCCTTCTAATACACCCATACTAAATAACCTTGTTGTCCCCTACAGGAATCTTACTTCCCTTCGTTCAGTCAACAAACTACTAGTTGCCACTCTCAAACACACAACAAAGCTGGTGACTCCTTGTTTACAAACGCCATTGGCTCATACTGGAATAAACTTCCCATAGAACTGACCTCTCTAGGCTCTTCTCAACTTTTCAAGAAACAACTGAGGAACTATTTTAAGTCTCACTGGCTATGCCCCTGCTCAAATGCTGACTGACCTGAGCATCCAACCCTCTTCTCATTTCTCTCCATTTACCTCTATGCTTGTCCCTATTACTAATACTACCCCTCTTCTGCAACTATCTACTATCCACTTGGATACTACTTTACCTCTGCAACATGTTATCCCCCCCAAATTTATAGGTTGCTCCCAGCTATGCAAATCTGCTTTTTAATCTATTGCCCTGGCACAAAACGATTATAACAATTGTGAATACTGTAAATACCTATAGACTCTTATGTAATTTACTACTTTCTTTCTTTTATGACTGTACTATT
>NC_056741.1:410175761-410235761 GCF_019279795.1 Protopterus annectens
AATTTTATAAAGACCGCGTCTGATTGTTTATAAATATTACAAAGACACCAACATAGCACCAGTTAATGAAATACATTTCAAAGCAGTAATGCACTGAACGGGGAAAAGTTAACTTGTTAGCACGGTCAGTCATGTGGAAACATCCTGAAGTATTTTTGCAGTTGTACACAGGATGGATGCTTCTGTGTGCGTGACCGACAGCTCGCTCACAATGACAAATGATAAACCGCACCGGCCAGGAAGGAATTAATCTCCACATCACACTACTACAAATAAAGTAGGGGTCTCATGTGCGCAATTAATCTTCAATCACCTTCTGCAGCAGCATCTCTCTTTACCAGATGCAATACTGCGCCCCCACCCCAACACGCACCCTTCCGCGAAACAAAACAAGGGTTTGCCTTCCAGTCAAAAAGTCAAACGCAGAATTCAGAGTATTAGCTAGGCTGCTACTCATTACTAAACATGCCAATACACGGGAAATAAAGCATAAAACTGTAAGAACATCTACTCACCTGTTAAAATTTATTTATTTATTTATTTATTATTTTATTTATTTATATTTGTTGACCGGGAGTGTCCGACTGGACGTAGGTCCATTTTCAGCAGAGGCCTGGGGAGAAAAGCTCCACAGTTAAAATAAACAGACAGTAGTTACATTGGATTGCATAGCGATTAACAATTTACATAGCAATTACTTACAACATATTTACAGATGAAGAACATAGTACATCAGTAGACAACTAGAATCTTTATCTGTGAAGTACATAACAGACATTAACAAATGTTACAATAAGAAGTTCCTGCTGTATAACAAGTACTAGGCTTATGAGCATCTGAGCTTGCTATAATCAAGGTAGTTAGTGGAGTGGAAAGAAAGGTAGTGGCTGGATGGGGTGGGTGATATTAGAGTGGGAGTTGCAAGGGCATAGCCAGCATGTTTTTAGGTGTGCTTTTAGCAAAGTTTTGAAGTGGGTGCATGATGGTATGGAGGTAATTGCGGGTGGGAGGGAGTTCCATAATTTGGCTATGGTGCAAGAGAATAGTGCTTCACCAGCAGAGTTATGGGCTTTAGTGATCTGCAAGTGATTTTTGTTGCTGGATCTTAGTGGTCTGGTGGTGCGATAGGGTTGGAGTAGATTCTGGAGGGATGTGACATTTAGTGCATGGTTTACTAGTTTGTGGGTGAGTGAGAGTTGATACCATTGAAGGAGGTGAGGGAGTTCAAGCCAGCCCAGTTCAGCAAGTGAGAGACAGTGGTGACTATGGTAGGATGCCCCTGTGGCGAATTTGATGATTTTGTTGTAGCAGGTCTCTAGCTTGTTTAGATCGCATTGCCTTAGGTTGGTCTATATTGGAGAGGCATAAAGTAGGGTCAAGATATGGTGGGAATTTGCTATTGAAATCTTTGCTGCTTTGGTGAGAAGTTGCTTATTTCTGTATAACGCCCCTAGTTTTTTGTGGACTTTTTTTATAGTCATGGATATGTGAATGTCAAATTTTAGTTTATTGTCTATTTCCACTCCTAGCAATTTGGTATGTTCAGTTGGGTATATAGTGGTGCTGTCTTTTGATGTGATGTTAAAGTGAGAGTTGTTTTGAGTATGTTTGGTGGGTTGGAAGATGAGTAGTTTAGTTTTGTTTGGGTTGAGTATTAATTGGGCATCGGATGACCAAGTTTCAACAGAGGAAAAGGCTTCCTGTGTGACTTTTTGCAGTTTGGGTAGGGACTGGGCTGAGCAGATGAAGGTTGAGTCACCTGCGTATTGTATGAGTATGCCATGTTTGGTGGCAGAGGCTAGATTATTGGTGAAAACAGAGAAGAGTAGGGGTGCAAGGATGGATCCTTGGGGAACTCCTATGGAGACAGGTAGTTGGGGAGATATGTCATTCTGCAATACAATGGATTGTTGGCGGTCAGACAGGTAACTCTGAAACCAGTTGGTGACTGATTGTGAGAAGGATAGGTTATTGAGGACAGAGATAAGTTGTTTGTGTGGGACCATGTCAAATGCTTTAGATAGGTCTAGGAAAGTAGCAGAGGTGAGATAGCCATTGTTTTTGTGCTGAAGGATAGTGTTAGTAAAGGAGAGTAAGGCAGTGGTGGTGATATGGTTTGGTCAGAAACCATGATGAGTATTGGAAAGGAGGTTGTTAGTAAGGAGGTAGTCTGAGACCTGAGAGTGTATGCATCTCTCTAGTACTTTGGAGAGTGGAGAGAGAATAGCTATGGGGCGGTAATTGGTTAGTTCTGTGGAGGGTCCGCTTTTGTGGAGGGGAATTATATGTGATACTTTCCACAGTGTGGGAATGTAACTTTCTGACAGAGATCAGTTAATCAAGACGGATACTGGGTAGGCCAGAGCATCAGCTGCGATTTGTAGGTATTCACTTGGGAGGTTGTCTGCTGCTAATTGGTGGGCTTAAGTTTAGTTAAGAGTTTTTTTATGTTGGAGGTAGGTACAGGAGAAAAAGAGAAGGCAGTGGGAAGATCACTAGTTGAAGGTGTGGGTTGGAGGGGAGGGGGGTTGTGTTGTTTAGCTAGTGATAGTATGGTTTGTGTGAAGTGATTGTTGAATGAGGTAGCAATATTTTCTGAGGAGTGAGGGATGTTAGGAGGAGGGGTACTGACTTTACCTGGGTGGAGGATGGAGTTTATGGAGGACCAGAATTGTTTGGGGCTGTGTTGGGAGGAGTCTAGGGCAGACTGGTAGTATTGGAATTTGTCCTGTTTTATTAGCTTTTTGACTCTATTGCGTAGTTCTAGGAATTTCTATCTTGTTGAGGGGGTTTTGGTTTTGCACCAGTGCTCCCAGGCTTTATCCCTGTTTTTCATTTCTAACTTAGTGGTTTTCTGTAGCCATGGGGAGGGTTGTGCTTTGATTCTGGAAAGTCTTATGGGGGCATGGTAATTAAGGATGCTCAGGAAGGTAGTATTAAAAAATTCAACTGCGTCATCAAGACTGAGGTACTTTAGAGGATGCCAGTTACATTCTTTGAGGGATGAGATGAATGTGAGTGGGTTAAAGTTTAGTTTTTTATGTATTTGATGGTAGATGACAGGTTTAGCTTGGTATAGGTATTTTTTGAGTAGGAATTTTGGGGAGTGATCACTGAGGCTATCTGTTAAGCAGCCTGTTATATATGGCTGGGGGCACTTACTGACTAGTATCCAATCCAGGGTAGTGTGCTTGCTGGAGTTTTTATTTATCCTGGTTGGTGACTGGACTAGTTGGGTGAAGCCATGAAGGTTTACATGATGGGTTGGATGGTTGCCAGAACAGGATTGGCAGTCAATATTGAAATCACCTAAAATGATAGTTTCTTGGGGGAGATGGTGGGTAGAAAAGCTGAGGAGGTTTTCTAGTGGAGGGAAGTTTTGGCTAGGTGGGAAGTAGCATCCAGTTATGTTGATGGTTTTGTTTTGGCTTATTTTGAGGTTGGTATATATTATTTCTTCATTGCCTATTTGTGGAGCTGATGATTTTAAGATCTGGATGTTTAGATGCTGTTTAAATAGTATAGCTACAGCGCCTCCTTTCTTGTTTAGCCGCTCTACTCTTAGTATGCCATAACCTGTAGGGAGTATTTTCTCACTGGTAATGTGAGGTTTTAGCCAGGTTTCTGTCAGGATGACTATATCTGGGGAGTACAAGTCTATGGTGGCATGGAGTTCATGGACTTTGTTGGATATACTTCTAATATTTAGGCTTAGTAGAAGGAAGTCACTTGGCTTTCTATTAGCTGTAATATGAGAGAAGTTGTGGTTTCTAGTCTGATTATGAGGATTGGGGTTGGAGATGGTAGGGCCAGGGTTGGGGTGGATGTCTCCACTTAGGGCTAGTTTTGGTATGTGTGAGGTTATTAGTTTTCTCAGTTTTTGAATGTGTTTGTTTATAAGGGAAACTTTATGATTGTGCTCTGTGGGTAATAGGTATGGTGGGAGGGTTACTTTGCTAAGTTGTAGAGATGCTTTATGTTTGAGTAATATTATTGGTAGAATATGTGGGGGGTGCATAGGGATGGTTCTTGAGTTGGTGGGAGGGGAGCTGAGTGAGGGTGAGACATGAGTGGTGGTGTGAGTAGTAGTACATTGGTAGTGGTTGAGTGAGGGAATGATGGAGCTTTGGTAGGATGTAAGATATGCAAGGAGAGTGCATGCAGTGAGCATAGGTAAGGTATGCTTGTACATGTTAGTTGAGGAGGTGTGATAGTAATTGGGAAGATGGAGGAGGTAGTGTTGGATTAGTGCTGTGGTTGGCTATTGGAAAGATGGGAGGGGTTTGTGTGTGTAATAAAAGTGGGACCACTGGTGGCGGGAGGTAATATGGGGCAGGGTGGGGAGCGAAGCGGGTAGATACCCTGTTAGTTGCTCTTATGAGGGGGCTGGAAACAATCAGGTAATAGAGTTAACTGATAAATGAACATATGATAGTGACAAGGGTGGTTGTAGTTTTAAAAATGGTGCCTGCCACAGGTAATATTTATTAACTTTGGGATTGTCTTAAGGTAATAAACAGGGAAGGGGGAGGGGAGAACAAGGGTGTGAGCAGGCAGTTCTTTGTAATGCTAATAATGAGCCAAAGCAAAGACAAGTTTGTGTTTAAGAAACAATCACAATTGACCAAGGACTGCTCTGAAACTGTAAGTCATTTCTTAACCATTTCTCAGGTGGAAAAACAGGATAACCTTGTATCAGCTACTGTGGTCTCAGTTTAAATTAACAAACACACAGTATTGATCAGTTATGGATACTATTTGCTAACAGAAGGGAATAAGAGAGAAAGTGGAAGATGAGTGTGTGTGTGGGGGGGTGGGGGTGGGGGGCTGCTTACAAGCCAAAGCAGAGTGCTCACCAGGGGAAAATGAATATTGGCTCAAACAGGTAGACACATACTCAAAGTCAACTTTAGCTGTTTGCAGACAGTTCAGACCCAGACTGTGATTTTCTTATAAGAATAATAAAGGTGGTACCGCAGTTGAATACTTAAGAGTGGTGTTAAGTCTAGAAAAGAAGAGTACAGAGAGGAGTAAGCACTTTGAGATTGTAAAGATACATTATAAAGATTACAAAAAACAAACTGAGCAAATAGCTACTGTATGCAGGAAAATATATGTCTTGAACCAACTACTAGTATATGCAGATGTAATATATAAATGTAAGATTGCCAATGTCCTATGTGATAATCTGATAAAGATGTTTTTTTTTTTAAAAAACAGTGGGTCCTCCTGGACAGAAAAGAAATATACCTGTATGTCAGACTGTATTGTATTTGTTCAAATGAATGTAGTGTAACAGAGGATACTGGAAGAGAAGAGGTTATTCTCAGTCCAGTTAAATTTGAAAAATAGTCTAAAATTAAATTACCTGGTTTAGGCTGTAAAGATTGTATCTCACAGTTCTGACTGCAGCTAGAGATGAAATGTGTGTGAGAAGCCTGGCTTAGTAGCTCTATAGGAAGAGTGGAAGTGTTAAAATTATTTTATAGCATTCAGATGCCATAAAACATCTTAGCAAAGCTGTATGTGTTTGTATTGTGACACATATGTGCAATATCCTGGCTCAAGTTTCTAGTAAAGGGGGTAATGTGGGAACCAGAGTCAGGTGACCAGATGTGATGTCATTCTATAGCCAGTACTGAAATGATATTTAGATATTAGTGACAGATGTCACTCAGCACTCAGAAGTCTGTTTTGGGGAACCTGACAACAAAGACCACTCACCCACATCATCTTGCCTTGCTGTATTAAGTAAGTAGGAAACAGTGATTCTTTGGATCAGTCAGGAAAATATAGTGAGATTAGTTAAATATTGTTTTTTGTATCTGTGTGAATCTTTCCATCTGTGTTATTTTTAATATTTCCTATGATGAAACTCTGTTTATTGTAAATCGATATTCAGTATTTTCATATTCTTTTATTATTTATTATTAAATATATTTAAACTTTTCATTATAGCTGATCTTTTAGGGAATATTTTAACCTTTGAGGGTACTTATATTTATTTGGTGTCTCTGTGGCCGCTCCAGAAAGTTTTGTTGCATTGATTAAACACTACCATTTGTAATAGTATTAATTTTACTGAGTATCATTGGGCAACCTTGTAAGAGCCTCAGAGTAGCTGGCTAATGACAGTGGAACTACCTTATAGTCTGGATGGGGGTGGCAGCGCTAGTAAATCGGTGCCAGCCTTTCCCAGGTCTGTGTCTGTGTGTGTGTGTGTGTGTGTGTGTGTGAGTGTGTTTGAAAATCAAATCTCAAAGAGTGTGTATGTCAGCTACTTGGAGGAAGGACACTGAGCACTTGTTTCTGCAGAGAGAAAGTTGCAGTCTTATTTGGAGCCTGGAGGAGGAAGTCCAGCCCAGGACGGGGTGTGCTCCCTCTGTGCTCTTAAGGGAAATTGTGCTTGGTACAGACAGCTGCATCTGAAAATACTCTGTGTATCCATTTTTGTTCTAAGTGAACATCCCCTACTAGTGTCAGTGGTGAGGATTAAGCCTCTTTGATTACTGGCCCAGAAGAAGTAAGTCACAAAGCCATTGCTAGATACTACTCTGCAATGAATGCAAAAGTGCTTACTTTTTTATATTGTTATTAACACACACAATTAGATACCTTCAAATTAAAAAATGAGACTAAGTAAACACTCTCATTTAATCTGTGGAGACTTATGAAAGCATAAGCATGTTGGATAATGCCTTTTTTCACCAGGCACCTTCTCTAGGTTTATAGTCATGGTACTGAACTCTGTGGAAGAGGTAGGGGTGGTGCACTGAAACTCTGTCCGTCAGTTTCTGTTGGTAACAGTAGTAGTTCTGGCTGATAAACAGACATAAAAACAGGAATAACACATGAAGTACATTCCTCCTCAGCTCTCCTCAGTCCAGATTTTCTCAGGTAATCAACATAGTGCCACCAAATGGCACCATAACCTCCCCAATCTTAACTTCCAACTGCTGTCTGATTGTAGAAGGAATACATTTATAAGCTCCCCTGTAACTCTGAACAAGGACTATCTGTCCACTAGTAAAGCTGCATGTAATATTTTGCACTGTCATACAGTCTTGTTGATTTTCTTGTTTTGGACAGTCTATTGACTGTTTGGTAACAACAATCTTGAATAAAGAGGATGTCCCAAGAAAAACATAGCTGAATCTGTTTAGTTGCAGTGTGACTAGCATTTTGCTATACAAAAAAACAAAAAAAAAAAAAACAAAAAACAAAAACAAAAACAAAAAAACCTGGCCAGTTTTTGCTGGAGGTAAATTCACAGGTTCATAAGTCCATAGGTTCTTGCTAAATGTATGACCAAGGAAACCATTGAGAAGCTTAGCCATATTATCCAATACTGATGGGAGATTAGCAATTTGTATTTACCTTGCTAGAAGTGATTGCTTAAGACTTTAAAATACTTCTCATGAAGTCCATTAGTTGCTGGATAACACAGGACAGAAATAAAATGTCAAATGTCCTTTTTATGGAGGCATGTCTGGAAGTTAGCTGCCATACGTTGAGGGCTATTATCACTTAATAATTGCTGTGGTACTCTGATTCTGGCTAAAGAGTCTGTTATTATGTTAATGGTATGACAAGAAGTAATAGAGATCATGGTAAAGACCTCTGGCCATTTACAGCACATTGTCAACTACTGTATGATGCTCCCATAAATGGTCTATCTAAACCTACATAAATGTACAGCAAAGGTGATGTGTTCCACTTCTACAAATACAGCTCAGCATGCTTTGAGTCATTCTGCATCATCTGACAGCCAGTACAGTGCACAGAAAACTGTTCTATCTCTTAATCAATTATTGGGCACTACACATAACTTCTAGTCAGTGTTATAACTTTTATTAAAAAGATGACCTTCAAAAAGTTCTTCTAATTCTTTGGGGCATAATGCAGTGAGTATGAACATTCTTTAACCCACAGTATACATCCACTAAAGGTAAGTTCATCTTGTTTTTGATATTAGCCTGCTTGTAGAAATTTATGTCAAGCTGTTCATCTATTTTATTTCACAGTATATACTTGTGATAATACCTCATCACATCTTGTTTCTGCTTTTACCACATTTGCTGTAACTGACAGACTCTCAGTTTGATTGAAGGAAAACATCTGCTGCTTCCTATTCTTCATGTTTATCACAGTTTCTAATGGTAAGTGAGATAAGCCACTGGAATTTGCATGACATGCAGTTCATTTATACACGATTTTGTAGTGATATATATGTATTCAAGAACAATGCCCATCATTACATTTGGGAAGCTGCTGTGGTAGGAATTTAATTTTGTAGGCTAAAAACTGAGTCCAGCAGCTGCCAGTTTGTAAGTAACATGAGCTCTCAGTCAATTAGGTACTGGTTACCCTTCAAATCCCACACAAGTCTTAATGCCTATCAATGTGGGTATAATTTTTCACAATTGCAGAAAAAGAAATGTGAAATGAATACTAAAAACCTCTTGTTGCCATCTTTCATCACATGCAATGTCAATACTCCAAAACCATTTGAGGAGGCATCACTGGTCATTTTCATAGGAGGAGATGGAGATTATAGTGCATTATTACTGTAACAGATGTGACCAATCTCATGGCCTTACTGAATGAACATTCACATTCTTTAGCTATGTGGTAAAAAAGTCTAAAACAAGTCATTTAGAGGAAATAACACAGGATATTTGGTAAAAATATACCACAGCCCATTAAGGATCTGAGCTATGCTCACAGTGCCTTTAAAACAGCCAAGATGTTGTTTTGGCATATACAAAGTCATTAAATATTCTATAACATGCCCATAGTATGAAGACAGTGTTCTGATAACTATGGAGGAAACAACTGCATTAAGCCATGGGATTTGGGGCCACAAAGCCTCCAGAGACCATGAGGTTTCTAGATGCTCTGAGATGCATTTTAGAGTTTTTTTTAAACTATGTCATTCAGTGATTGCCTGAACAACTCTTCAGTTTGTTTTCCCTCTGTCCTTTTAGTGCATCCTAACTGACCAAGACTACACTGTAATAACTGCAGTGTTATAACTGTATTACGCTAGTAGTCAGCCTGCAAAATCCATGGGGTTCCTAGATACTTGCATTTAGAATGTTTTAAACAACATTTTCATCCAAAAATGGCCAGAATGAAAACCATGATTAAGGAAAGAACTTCAGCTTTACATTTCAACTTAGTTTTTCCCTGCATCTTTTCAACACACCCTAACTAAGGAAAAACTGCCCTGTAATATTTATATGCAACATGCCTCCTCAGTCCTTGCCCCAAAAGACAGCTATCTTCTATCTTCAGATATCAGACTGGGAAAAAAATTAAAATTAAAAATAGAATATAGCATATTTGCTGTCAGACATGTATAAACAGCATGCTTACTTACTCACCTCCAAAAGATAGCCACCTGCATATGCATCAGATGTTTTATTGTGAGGAAAATGAAAAAAAGAATGACTGCAACAATGTTCCCAACTTGTTACTTCTAGAGAGACTGCAGTGCTCCTATACAAGCTATAGTAACTCTCTATGCACCCCTTTGAAGTTTGTGAGGAAAGTTACAAGAAATAATGATCACACTGTGCCTAACCCAGCACAAGATAATGTGACTTCTGAAGTTTGGTAGAAAAAGAAATAATGACAATGTCACCAACACCCTACACAAGTATAGCGACCTTCTATGTATACCCATGAACAGGTATGGTTTTAGACTTGGTGGAGTTCGGGGCAGAGACAATTAGTAAGTCCATGTTAAAATCCATTTGGTGTATAGGGGCTACCAGCAGCCAGAAGTTCTGATGGTCTGGGTATTCTGTGATGCATTTATCCCTTAATTTTGAGAGCTGATTGTTAAATTGAATAGGTGACAACAGGATAAATTACTTTATCCAGACAACTACCACCAAGCAGTTATAGCTGCTTCTATGTGCAGTTCTTATTCCTGATAAAGGAGGATGACTATGTGTTTCACCTTTGTTCCAAGCAAACAGCTGCCAATCATTAAAATATGACATGTTGCTTCAGATAATCACATTAGTTCTGCAAAGCAAAAATAATAAGCAAACAGCAGCAGGCAGCTAGTCATTTTTTTTCTACAGAAGACGACCACTGCAATTGTACCTACTCTGTCTGTGTATATCATGTACCACGTTAAATAGTCCATCTTACTTCACACAAAAGCACACTATTCCTTCAAAGCCAAATATTGGCTGTTTAAACTGAACAAAGACAAGAAGGTCAGCTACTTTCACCCAGCCAACTCCAACCCAAACCCAGCAGTTATAGCCACAACATCTGATGGCTATGTAAAATTATTTCACCTCCACAGTCCAGACAAAAATGCTGACACACATTAAAGTTTTCCAATCCAAGATGCTCCACACAAATCACAAAGCCAGAAAAATATTGTCCAAAATATCTGGTTGATCACTGCCAACATTATTGTAAAAGCAGTAATAACACTTACCTCACCACAACATTCATCTTATCCCAATAAGCAATTATGGATCTCTTACAGACAGCTTATAAACTGTATGTCAAACTGTTCATTTTTTTGTAAAGGTAGACAGTTTATAAACTACCTTTAAAACACAGAACAATTTGGCAGTTTATATACTCTCATAGATGAACAAAACCACAACTGCTTAATGACAGCTTTGTAAACTGTGAACCTATTTAATTTTTAAGGTTTTGCATTTCATATAAGTTGGCACCAGGGACAGGTGCCTCATTCACCCCACCCTTCCTTTGGCAGTATATTCTTGAATACTATGTCCAGCAAAAATAGATTTCAGTATTGTAATGAGGTTATAGCTAGTAATTCCTCGTAACTGAATGTCATTAGTATTTTGAATAACAGCCAATGTGCAGAAGAGATTGAGCACCTTTATACTCAAACAAATCTTCAACTTTTATCCAGAGAACTTCTGGTATTTCATGCAATAGCAAGTCTTTATGTTGATTGTTATTCCAAAAATGTTACATATGTCAGACCTTTGAATCAACTGTTAAATCTGCTAAAATAGCTTAGGCCAGTAAATAATGTTGTGCCCTTTCTCTACACTTAGTAATTCCTAATTGCAGCTCATGAATCTTTTCTAACATTGCATCTCAAAGCTGTACATGAATTGAAACCTTAAGCCTTGTATACATGAATACTCATTCCAGTATGAGATATGCACTCTAATATCTTGATGCACTGACTCGACTGTTATCACTGTGTTTCATAAGAGTTGCATTTCTTTGTTTTCTCTTGCAAAGGCTCTCAGCTTCTCAGACTTTCCAGCTGATACAGTCAACTATGAAAAAAGCCACCAAAGTTTAAAATCTGTAACTAACAAGCATTACTTACACTTTTGCAAATAAGTTCTTTTAAGCATATTAGCTATATACATAAACTTAACGTGTTTATTCTGAAGTTGTATTTCATATTTCTGCAAGATCAACAACATATTTTTCTGTCATTGCCATTGTTTTTTGAACAAAAATCTTCAAAATGATATGCAATGGATTAATAACTGACTATTATAACAGATTTACTATAAATGTAATTGTAACACTTTTTACAGCCTAAAACTTTTGCAAAATTTCTTTTTCTAGCTGCACAGTGTGTCTGTAAACCAATCAAAGCCACTGATCCATATACTAGAAGCCTACCTTCCTTCTGTGATACTGCTCCAAGCCCTTGCAATCTAGTATCTCCAGACATTGTACAATTTCAAAGCAAGAGTCTTTGTTACCAGCTTTTTAACATTTCAATTCTTCTGTCTTGTTCATGTGATCAGACTGATGCTATATCATGCTGTAACAGCTTCAGTAGTGGCACTTTTACATGTGACAAGTTTGGATAAACTCTAAAAGATAATGCACCATAACTAAGACTCACATGAGACTGCATAGCAGAACCTTTAGTATTCCTGGAAGAATATATAAACTTCATAAAAGGAACACAAGTACTGTCATTGACACTGTCAACACATGTTGCATCTTTAAAGTTGCTTCTCATACTCTTATTCTGAGTACCATTTGTCATACTTTGCAGTTAAAAGCATTCACACTAATTCCTGCACAAATCTGTAAATCATTCTATATGTGTACTGTACAACTCCTTCTAATCATACTGCATGTCTCTTGAGCATTGTGATCCAATACATCTGGTTGTTTATCTGATTTTTTAAGAATACTGCCTAAAACCCTCTCCTCCTACCACCCAACACTACAACCTGTGAGACATGTACTTATATAGCTAAACTGGAAGCAAAGCTCTCTTCACCCAAGACTGGACTAGACAGTCAAGAGGAGAAGGTAAGCACTTGCACCACACCACACGCATCACATAGTCCCTCAAACCTACACCACCAAAACATACACATAGAAACACAAAATCCACACCTACATTCACAGAGGCTCTCAAACAAAATCTACCTAAGCAACAGGGACCTCCAAAGCAGAAACACAAGCAACCACCACCCCCCCCAACACAACCCAAATGACACATAGCCCACAAACTAAGTGTGCCACTCAACCACAGCCCATAAGGCATAACAACGTACCCAACACTCTAGCCATAGGTGACTCTATAGTCAGGCACATTGATGCTCCACTCACCAGGCTAAACAAGGAGAAAGTTACTGTCAGCTACCTGTCAGGTGCCAGGATCCGCCACATAATGCATGCACTCAGGTCACTCCACAACAAGTACAAATATGACTCTGTCATTGCCCATGTTGGTGTGAATGACCTGAGATGTACCTCCCTAGACTACATGAAAAGAGACATGGAGGAGCTGTCCGATCTTGTAGCCCAGGCAGGTATGACCCTAGCCCTGAGTAGCATCCTGCCATCACCCAGAATGACACCACAGTACAAGGACAAAATGATTGACTTCAACAATTGGCTAAGCTTCTGGTGTCATTCTAGGAGGATCCAGTATCTGTCTGCCTGGGATGACATGATCAACAAACCACGATGCTTTGCCAGAGATGGCCTGCACCTGTCGTCCTTGCGATTCTGAATACTGGCTAAGGCTCTTGCCACCCCTATAGTGCCTTTTTTAGGCAAGGTTCAAATGACAAATTCACCACCATAACAGGTACAAGCAAGCAAAATCTGAGGGTAATGCTACCTAATGCTAGAAGTCTAAACCACCTCAAAATGCACTCACTCGAGGCACTCCTTAAAATGGAGAACATCGACAGCTGTGCAGTGACAGAGACCTGGTTCAAGGCTCCAGAGAGCAGCCCTGCATTACCAGGCTATAATTCATACCATACCTTTCAGCCACCTAACCTGGACCGAAACACTAAAGGCGGAGGCGTGTCCATATTTATTAAGGATATCCACACCTCCAGGCTAGTTGCTCAGCATAATGCATCCGAGATTATCCAAGTGCAACTAACTCTGGGCAAACCCACAATCCAAATTGTAGCTTGCTACAGATCCCCCACCATGCCCCAGGATTCCCACTCCTCATTTCTTAATACACTGGAAATATTAGGGTACAACCTAATACCCTAATAATGGGTGATTTCAACTACCCCACCATTAACTGGGAAAACTACTCATGTACCAACTCTTGTGCTCAACGTTTTCTGGAATTCATAAATTTCAACGACTTGGATCAAAGTATCCACACCCCCACCAGGGGCAGCAATATCCTAGACCTGGTCATTATCAACATGGGCAACCAGTGTTCTACACTAGCGGTCAATTCTTCTTTGGTCAGATCCGACCACAAGTAAATCACCATAGACATCCACATCCCACCACCACCCCCATTAGGGATACCACTGTAAAAAAGTTTCTCCAAAGCCAACTTCACGCTTCTTAAGACAGAAGTGGCAAACTTCACGACAACCATGCTGATGAACAATAGAGGTATGACTGCTGAATCTTATACAAATGCACTTTATAAGCACTTACATGAGTGCATGGATTTTGCAATCCCTAACCATGATGCTATCCTCCAAAAAAAGGAAGCCAATCTGGTGATCCCCTGCCATAAACAAACTCTACAACAGAAGAAATAAACTGTTGCAAAAAAGACTAAAATCCCATGATTGGAGGAACTCCATGGTCAGCCTCAGTAAGAAGCTGAGATCCCTCATAAAATCCTCCAAAGCTAGTTATGAAAACAAAATTGCCACTGATTCCAAAGACAACCATAAAGCATTCTATAGCTATGTCAAGAATCTCAATGGCAACACTCAGATCTGCTCTGAGTTACAGCACAATGGCACTAAATATACAGAACCAACTGATATTGCCAACATCCTGGCAGATAGGTTCAGTGCTAAATTTACCCCTCTCTCTCATGCCCTAAACGGCTCATCTCTATACCTGAAGAATGCAAAGTTCCCTTAATCATGGCTGCACAGGTAAAAAACACTCTCCAAAGCCAAGAACACAGCATCCATGGGACCTGACAACATCCCAGGCTGCGTTCTACATGAACTACAGAACAAACTGGCACCCCACCTAAGTACCATGTTCAATCATAGCCTCACCTCAGGCTTTTTGCCCACTGAATTGTGCACAGCAACGGTTATCCCACTCCACAAAGGGGGAGCCACCATGGACCCTGGAAACTACTGCCCCATTAGCCTGATGAGCCTGGTCTGCAAGGCTATGGAATGTATCATCATGGAACTTATAAACAATGACATTAGTAATCTCCAAACTATGTATCCTACCCAGTTCAGGTTTGTAAAAGGCAGATCATGTCTCCTAAACCTGATAAACATCTTTGAAGCAGTCACCAAAGCCGTAGATGAGGGTAAGCTGGTTCACACAGGCTATCTAGATCTCACCAAGGCTTTTGACACCATCCCCCACTCTGGAATTATAGATAAACTCACTAAACTAGGTATAAATCCCTATGTTACAAGTAGCAGACTCTAAATCCAACTTCAGACCAGTGACAAGTGGAGTACCACAGGGTTCAGTCCTAGGTCCTCTCCTGTTTGGTATCTACTTCTCTGAAGTACAGGCTAACACAGAAGGTCTTTGGCTAACAAGGTTTGCAGATGACTGCAAACTAGGAGCCTTAATCAAAACTTTTAATGATGTGGACATCCTACAAAAGAGCCTCACTGATACAGATGCCTGGTGTCAAAGTCATGGCCTCAAGCTCAATGCCAAAAAGTGTATTGTCATCCCTTTTGATAAAAACTCTGTACCCATGAACTACCACATAGGCGGTAGTCTACTTAACACCGAAAGTGTGATAAGAGACCTTAGGACACAGGTGGACAGTAGTCTCTCCTTTGATAATCACATTGCCACAGTAGTCAGGAAATCCTTCTACGTGGCACACCTCATGACAAAAGGTTTCTCATCCAGGAAAAAAGAGGTCATTGTTCCCCTCTACTCATCACTCATTAGACCCATTATAGAGTACAACGCCCCTTTTAGTATGTACCTCACAAGACATCTACAACAACTGGAAAGGCCACAGAAATACCTCACAAAGAGGATTACTGGCCTTAAACAGATGCCCTACGCAGACCGTCTCAAAAAACTCCAGCTTTACTCTGTCGCATATCGCCTACTCAGAGGCGATGTCTGCCTAACATACAAAGCTATGTCAAACCCAGAGCTGTTGGACATGCTCCACTTAAAGAAATCCCAATCCCGCCGAGCTACACGCTCTAGAAACCTAAACCTTGTCACCATAATAAATAGAACATGCTGGAGGGATAGATTCCTGTCCCAGAGACTTCCCATACTCTGGAACAAACTACCTATCTATATCAAACAAAGCTCCTCGTAAGTACTCTTCAAGAAAAATCTTGATGATTGGATGGGAGATAGGAAATTCACCCCGGGGATCACTTCTGTGGCTTTGCTTGACAGGGGCACAGGAAAATAATTTTCTTGGGTGGCAAAAGCCAGGGTACTGTTTGCCTAGGCTTATATAGGCCCTAAGGCCAATAGCCTAGCACCTACCTATGAACCTATAAAAACTTTAGCTTGTATTTTCTATGTCTGTATTCATAACTAAACAGTCTCTGACCCCATGGTTTTAATTTTACTCCAAATATGGCAGAAGAGTGGCTGGAGATCTGAACACGGTATTAAATAGTTTTATTTCTGATGAGATAGTGGATTCAGCACCTCTACCAAACTAAAATTTAGTAATTCTGCCTCTAATCACAAACTTGTGTCATCAAAAGTCATGACTAGCAGCTTCTTTGCTGTCTGTAGACCAAACTGTAATCACATCATGCATTTTAGTGGTGCCCACAAACATAACCATTTTATTCTGTTCTTTTGACTCTATAACATGTAAATCTTGCTGCATAGATTTATTTTGACTTGTACACATTTTGTGAGATAATTATGACTTCAGTAAATTCCATAAACATGATTAAAGGCTCTATAGCATGCTTTTATCATGTTTGTATCTGCTTTGTTTGCTCTGAGTGCAGTATCTGATTATTTGTTTATAACAGGCTTCATCTTGGAAACCATGCAACTGCAAGCAGTAACTGTTTTATTTTTATTTATTTTGTTTGAGTTTTAATTGTCGTCATTTTACTCACATTGCCTTTGCATGATTTCAGTCCTTTAGTCACCCCTTAAATTGAATATTTAACTTGTTTTATATCTATATGAATGCTTTATTGAAAGTTTTATTGCCCATTAAAGCCAAACTCATTATTTTACATCCTTTTTTGTTTAATTCAAGTGAGGTCTCATTAAATGACTTATGTTTGCTGTTCTAGAGTTTTATTTGACTCTGTGTCTGGTTGTAGCTTGTTATAAAGTAATCTTTCCCTAAGCACAGTCATCATAGAATCACATAGGCAGAAGTGAAGAGTGAGGAAGAGGTAGAATGGCATAGCGCTTTAATTTTAAAAATAAATAACCACTTGTCAACACCAAATATTGTCTTTTACTGAGGTGAAATGTAGAAATACTGGTTACAGATATATGGGCAATAAAACAAGAAAGTATAGCTCAGAAATTAAGGCAGCAGTCATTCGGGACATTAAAAGTATTCTGTTACCTGAACTTTGTGAGTGATTTTGAAAAATTTCTTAGGGTTACAATATCTGCATTGAATATATGTATTTGCTAAAATGGTTTCAGTTTCACAAATTTAGGTAGGAATGCGCTGAAATATTGATTCATGTCGATGTAAGCTATTCTGGTCTTCATACCAATGTCCTTTCTATAGCTCCTCCTACTTCTGAGTCTGGCAGGGTTATTCAGCTAAATGCCATTTAGTGTTGCATTTAAGCATCCAGCTTGAAATGCTAATGGCTTAGATTCCGTTACCACCACACTTACTCCTAAACCATTATTTTATGTATCCTTCAACAAGTATTTGAGCAGAACCCAAATTCAATAGTGTTTGCTTATAGGAGACTCTAATTTATGAGGGATCTGTAATCTGCTCAGAATTAACAGACTTCAAATTATTGTATCTTATCTGCCAGGCTGTTGTCTAAAGGACATCAATGACGCCTTGTTAGTTTCAGTAATGAAAACATTAAATACCAGGTGATTATTGTTTTGCAGGTGACACTTGAATATTTTTCCCTGTTCAGCCTGAAGGATGCAATGTTTCTTCTCCACATTTACCCATGCTGCTCAACTGTCCCTAATTTCACAGAAAGTCTCTTTTTTTGCCTTCTGTGTCCGCCATGTCCTTATACAAGTTTTGACTTTATATAAATTGATAAAGCCATGTATTTCTGGAGAACAAATGTGTTATAATATGCAATATTTTAAGTAAAAATATTATTTGGATATTCAAGGGGACATTTCCTCACTAGGAGCTTAATAAAATTGATTACTATTTTGTCAAATCTCATATTACACAGACATTGACTAATTCAGGTCTAATAAAAATCAACAATATATTTTTATCACCCACAATGCTCATACTTTGCATAATAAAACACCTGATTTAGCTACTGTACCTGCCTATGAGAAATCTGATAGAATAGTTACAATTGAAACATGGCTTTGATACAATGTACTCCACTGGCTGGTTAGGGTATACACTGGTTACCACAAAGGAAGACTAAAAATGGAGAATATCAATTTACATGAGAAAGCACCTCCAATCTGTTTTAAGATATAATCCTGATGATGCTTACATCATAGAAGTAAGGGGAATGAATCAAAATATCAAATTTAAATGTTAGTATTATATAAAAGCCTCAATATTGCTTCCTTCAAGGTCAATAGTTTCATAGATCAGGTTACTGACCGCTTAAACAAGGGATATGTTGTTCTTAAAGAAGATTTCAGTTTTCCTGATTTCTTGGTATTTGTTTAACTTACCTAGCTGTAGAGATAAACTATTGTTTGATACTATGACTTCTTTGTCATGTTCTTAAAAAGTAGAAAAAATACTGATGGTTTAATATATTGGAAATTGTTAACATGCATCTGTCAGTCAAACATTTGGGCACTTACACTGACTCTGTTTAAAAACATTCTGATCACTTAATAGTTGTTATCGAAGTAGCATCAAATAAAAAGGGCTAGAAGACTGTTATAGCACAGCTGGTATACTTTTATCAGTGTAACCTAGTCAACCATAATTAAGATGAATTAATCATCCATTGAAAATATAGCTACTAGTTTACATATGAATCAGAGCTTGCATTTGGGTCCTAAGCTTCATTCATTCATTCATTCATTCATTCATTCATTTTGTTATTACAAGCTTAATCCAGTTCAAGACTGCAGGGGAATTGGAGTCTATGCCAACACTTAGTAGGTGTAGGCAGTGAAAATAATATACAAGGTGATAACAGACTGCAATATGTGCAAGCACGCATGCAGGTGCACACAAGGACAAGCCCATGATTATACACACACACACACACACACACACACACACACACACACACACACACACACACACACACACACACACACACACACACACACACACACCTATGTGCAATTAGGAGGAATGCCAATTTACCTATGACACATGTCTGGGATAAGGAAGGAGACTTGAGGCAACTGAAGAATACCCATGCAGCCACAGGGATGACACATAGAAGGTACTCCAGTGGGGCCCAGCCAAGAGATGAACTGAAGAACCAAGTGCTGTGAGGAAGAAACTCTAATCACTATACCATTGTGTGCTTTTGCTAAAGAAAATAAAAATAGAACACACAAACAGAATCCGTATGAGTCCCAAAATAGTGAAGCTGAATGACTGAAAATGCAGACTTACATCTACTAAGTCTAAGATTATCATAGGTTCATAGGTAGGTACTAGGCTATCAGCCTTAGGGCCTATAGAAGCCTAGCCATAACGATTCCCTGGCTATTGCTTCCCACAAATATTTACTTTCCTGGACCCCTGTCTAGCAAGGTTACTGATGTGATCCCCGGGGTGAATTTCCTATCTCCCATCCTATCATCAAGGTTCCTCTTGAAGAGGGCCATTGAGGTGCTCTGCCTGACATGTATGGGCAGCCTATTCTGGAGTATGGGGAGTCTCTGGGTCAGGAATCTATCCCTCCAGCATGTTCTATTCATCATGATGACAAGGTTAAGATCCCTGGAGCATGTGGCTCGGAGGGATTGGGATTTCTTTAAGTGTAGCATGCCCAGCAACTCTGGGTTTGACATGGCCTTGTATGTTAGGCAGAGATTGCCTCTGAGTAGGTGATATGCAACAGAGTACAGCTGGAGTTTCTTTAGAAGGTCAGCATAAGGCATCTGCTTTAGGCCTGTGATTCTTTTTGCGAGGTACTTCAGCGGCCTTTCTAGTTGTTGCAGATGTCTTGTCATGTCTTAGAATATTCCCTTTTGTCCAAAGTATGGCAATTTTGGAGTTGGTATATATGAGTTCAGGGGTGTGGGGGTACAGAAACTCGCCCTACTATAAAATACTGCATGTTTGCCATTTGTTGATGCTCATCATATTGATCACAGCTGCAGTAGCTTGAGTTATATGGGTTATCCTGCCAAGGATATCACAGCTGGCCAGCTTTCAAAGTTTCAGGGTACCTTCCACGTGCTCAAACCATTAGGTAGCTTGAGATGCCTAAAAAGACAGGTATGAGCACCAACCCTTCAGAGCTTCCCTTCTGCTGAAGAAAATGCTCCTCTGCATGCTTTTGAGGATCGGTGGTCGGCTTATGTTGTTCTATTGCTGGACAGATAAATTCCATTTGGGGAAAAAACTTCAACATTTAATTTTTTATTATTTCACTGTACTTTCCTGGTCTGAAAACATATTTTCTCCTAGAAGTTTTTGCTTTAATGGACTGTCTTGCATCTAAACTGTACTTTTAAATGGATTTACACTTTTTTCCTGTTACTTTAAAAATTGTTAAAAAATTTAAAAAATAGCTGAAAACTATTTTTCTCTCAACAAATTGTGTTTATTTTATGTTTCAGGGCTGGTAACGTCTATTAAAGTGCTTTTCACTGTGTTTTTTTTGAGAAAAAGTGACTTTTACAGCTTTAACGTTTTACTGGCTTGTGCTGCTTATTTTTCGTACCACTTTCGGCTTGATCATGTAACAAACTACCAATTCCATGGTCAGTCGTTCTTCCAGCCACAAAATAAAAAAAGCCTTTGGCACCACAGCAGACTTGCAATTTGCCTCAGCTGCAGGTGGATGACTCAGCTGTTACCAAATCTGGTTCCTCAGACCACTCATCTTTTACTCTGGATCCCTCTGGTGTAGCGTATACAGCAGCTATAGACCACGGGTTAGCCACATCCTCTATTGGGACTATTGGGGTCCCAACAGTGAGCAAGGCAGAGCCATTCTTGTTGGTCCTGGGAAAGGGAACAGGGAAGGTATCCCTGTTGTGTCAGAATGCTGCACCCATCCCTTGGACTCATTTTTCCTGTTAAAATGAAACAGAAAACCAAGCAGGTGTCTACTCCTTATCAGTTTTCTTTGAATAGGAGTAGTTGTCTGGCTCATAGTTTAATAAAGTCTATTGATCCTTCTTGCAAAATAGTTTCTGCTAAAAGAAAGAGGGAATCCCCTTTTTCTGAAGAGATTCAAGATTCTGAATCTGAACAAGAAGATGCAGGGATGGATACATTTTTTTTTTCTCAGCTTTCTGATTCAGACTCAAGAGGAGAGCTCAGTTTCTGATTCTGTCTGTGGGGTTTCTCTTTTTATGAGACTGTTATTAGAACGTGCCAGTGTTTTCAGTGGGAGACCAGAGGTTTCTCAGTCCTTCAGAACATACTGTGAGTTGCTACAGAAGGATTTTCTTGAAACTACAGACATTCCTCCTGTTCTGTCTACTTTAGGGGATGTGTGTGCTACTGCCTGTAGTTTTCCTGACAGTCAGCCAGCTGCCCTATGAAAGGCAGATAATATGTACAAAGTTCCTCTGTCTTTTAAATTTTAATACAGTATTCCCAAATCTGACCCAGCAGCTAAAGCTTTAGTTGATCCTACTGTTGCTAAGTGTGATGATGTGAGGTAGTGCCAGCTGTGCCAGGGAGAGTAGGGCAGTGCATGTGTAACATATGTAACAGCTCCAAAGGAAAACCTAAACTTTAATCTGTGAGCGCTTTTTTGTGCTTAAAAATTCTTTTAAAGTATATGTAAATATCTTTATAAATATGTATATGCCTTTTAACAATCAGTTTTAAACTTGTGATGTAATGCATTTTATTGGTCATGTGATTTCTTGGTTATATAACGAGGGTTTTTACTGTTTGAATTTGTCTGAAGAAGTTCATTTGATTTGAGTGAACAAAAGTGCTCACAGATTAAAGTTTTGGTTTGCCTTTGGAGCTGTAGCCCTTTGTTACTTATTTTATTAGTGCTTTATTTGTTGTTTTTTTGCATGTGTAACATATGCCAGCATGTGTAGAGTTATACATCATTTGACTATCAAACTGATTTGTACAGATGCTTGTGTTAAAAATATATTTGTAAAGTTTGTGTTAAAAAATGTAGCAACAGTGGGTACTGCTGGACAGAAAAGAAATATACATGTATGTCAGACTGCATTGCTATAACTGATGAAATGTATATAGTTTAACACAGGATACTGAAAGGGAAGGAGTTAATATTGGCCCAGCTAACCTTAAGGAAAAAATAGCCTGAACTTAAATTACTTGGTTTAGGCCATAAAGATTTTATGTCACAGGTCTGAATGCAGCCAGAGATGCAATGTCTGTGAAAAGCTCGGGCTGGGAACATGCACTATTGTCCTTAAGGGTGAACCAATTGCTACCCTAGGGTGCCAGAGAATGGCTTGTTAGTCTCTGCAGGAAGGGTAGAAGTGTTGGAATTGTTTTATAGTTTCCAGATGTTTTAATAAACCTTAGCTAAAGTTCTATGTATGTATTATAACACTTGAGTGCCACATCCTGGCTCAGTTTCTAATGAGAGGGTAGTGTGTGAACCACAAAGTCACGTGACCAGACATGATGTCATTCTGTAGCCAGCACTGAAACTGTATTTGAATACTAGTGAGAAATGTGATGTGTGCACTCTGTTTTTGGACCTGACAAAAGACACTCATCCACATTCATCTTGCCTTGCTTTAGTAAGTAATTAGAGAATAGTAATTCATCAGTCAGTTAGAAAAACATAGCGAGATTAACTAAATACAGTTTTTTCTGTATCTGTCTGAGTCTTTCCATCTGTGTTGTTTTTTTTTATATTTCCTGTGATTGAAATTCTGGTGTTTATTGTAAACAGATATTCAGTATTTTCATGTTTTTATTATTAAATATATCTAAACCTTTCATTGTGGCTGGTCTTTTAAAAAATATTTAACCTTTGAGAGTACTTGCATTTAGTGGCACTGTGACTCCACGTTTCTGAATGTCTTGCTGCTTGGATAAACACTACCATTTGTATAAATATTAATTTTACTAGGTGTAATTGGGTATGCTTGTAACAGCCTTAAAGTAGTTGACTTCAGGTGTTCTGGTGGCAGTGAATCTACCTTACAGTCTGGGTGGAGGTGGCAGAGCAGGCAAGCTGTGCCAGCCTTTCCCAGAGGTGTGTGTGTGTGTGTGTGTGTGTGTGTGTGTGTGTGTGTGTGTGTGTGTGTGTGTGTGTTTGCAAATGAAATCTCAAAGAGAGTGTGTGTGTGACAGCTACTTGGAATAGGGACACTGAAAGCACTGATTTCACAGAGTGGTGGAGGACTTGGCTTGGAGCACCCAGCTAAGGACTTAGCTCTATAGTGGTCAGTGAGGAGTCTTATTTGGGGCCTGGAGAGAAAGCCAAGCCCCAGGTCTGGAGTGTGCATTTCTGTGTGCTCTTAAGGGAAATTGTACTTGGTTCAGAGAGATGTATCTGAAATTCTGTGTGTGCCTATTTTTTCATAGTGAACGTTCCCCACCAGTGTCAGTGACAAGGATTTAGGCTCCTTGATAACTGGCCCAGAGGAAGGATGTCACACAAAACACTTAGTTAATTACAATCCTACTCTTTCTAATAAGGATGGGAAATTATTGATAGATATGGGATAAAAGTGTATATTTCTCAGTTTTGATTTTCAGAATTTTAAATTGTCAGGCTCATATATTACATTTTATGAAAAAATGTGAAAATATGATGAATGTTTTATCTAGAGTTTCTTCTTGTGAGGAAAATCCGCTTTAAATAATTTAGTTTCTTCTATTGCACATGCCAATGCCACTGCTTATTCTTTACAGTGTGAGCATGACTCTGTTGATACTCCAGGGCTAAAGCCACTGGTACTGTTCTGAGAAGGCTTGCATCGCTGCATTTTCAGAACCCCCAGAAGATCTTATAAATGAGATTTCAAAATTTTCCTAGGATAGAGATTTAGTGTTTGGCCCCTCTGCTACAGATCAAAAAGTTTGATGAAAGGGGCAAGCTGATCCCAGGAATCTCTAATATTTTTCATCCCTCCTTTTTCTAATTTCCCAAGGGATTTTCTATCTCCTTATCCATTTTTGGCAAAAAAACAGAATATACAGTCTTAACAAAATAAAGGTAAATATGTTTAACATGAAATGGCAAGGGGGTTCCCAAAAGAAGTCTCAAACCTCCCAAAAATCAAGGACCACAGACCAACAAGTTTAAATGATTATTCAAGAGACGTTGTATCCCCCTTCCACCCTGGCCCCTTTTTTTCTTCCAGAAAGTCTAAATCTCCATTTTTCTCCTTAATAACTGATTGTTTACAGATTGTTTCAGACAAATGGGTTCTGAAAATCATTCATCAAGGCTACAGATGGCAGTGGGAGGAAATTTCTCCTTACCAGTTAGTCATTCTTCAACCTCCAGATCAGACTCTTTTGTTTCCACTGGTTCTTCATCACATGCTGTCCCAAGGAGTGATAGAACCAGTCTCTCCATCCCAGGTGGGGAAAAGTTTTTATTCAAGGATGTTCCTAGTGCCAAAGAAAAAAAATACTTGCAGACCATTTCCTGATCTTTCTTTCTTAAACCTTTTTGTGATAGTGCCCAAATTCAAGATTCGAGATGATGCCACTTCCTTCACAGCCTCTTACCTCTTCTTCCTCTTTCAAGTTTCCTGGCAACATTAGACTTAAAAGATGTTTCTAATCACATCCCTGTTCCTCCAAACTTCAGACATTTCTTAAGGTTTTGTGTGTCTGGATCACATTATCAGTCTCTGCCTTCCTCTTTGGACTATCTACTGCAGAAAGAGTGTTCACACATATTATATAACGTGCGGTGACAGCTGAACCCTGTGAGCACTTGCATAGCTACTAAAGTTATTACTATATTATAAGAAAGTAATTTAAAAGTCAGTATGTTTTTGCTTGAATGAAGGAAACTTGGTTTTCATTTCTTGAAAGGCTCTCCACTGTGTACGAGTTATTAATGCTGTTATTGTTACCTATCAACCATACAGAAAAGCTAACTGAATGCCAAACATTGTACTTATGTTAAATGTCTGAAACTCAGCATAGTAGCTACAAGGTATTAGGCATTGTGTAACTAACTCCTCATATTCTAACTCCAGTACACTACTTTCAGCCACCTAATATTTCTAATATTTCTTATATTGTCTCTTCCCTTTCAGAACAGTTTCCACAGTTAGCTTCACCCACAGGAGGTCCCCTCAATTGCAACCTGAAGCTGTTTTAGGCAAGCATTAACCTAAACATTTGAGAATAAATGTTTCAAAAGTAAATGTACGTACCATCAGAAAGAATCAATTATTTTTACTAATATAGGCAACACACACTCCACATAGCTAATGTGGATATATCCTTAAGCTTTTAATCTACTGTAAAGGTAGTGCACACTTGCAAGGACAAGGCTCGACCACCCCCCTCACAGTGTAGACTTGGTTCCAAGCTATACTACTAGGTGGCAGCATTACTTCTAAATCAATCACCAGTTGCTTTTTGGTCTCACTGAGCATTTTTAAAATAAATCAAACACACAGGTTGTGACTGTTGTTCCTTACTGGAAGCAACTTAAAACATTTATTTGAGTGGGGAAACCAATTGGAGCAAAACCTACACATTTGCTAATAACAACAAAACCCAGGGACACAGAAGTTATTTACAAACAGTATAAGTGATGCAAACTACCCTACCTGAAGTAACCTGGCTGATTGATTTTCCTGGGCTAGTTCCGTCTGGTTTTGTGTGGCCAACTCCATTCGCCCTTGCTACCACTCGGGCTCACTTCACTCCCCTACCCAGCCCCCATTCCCAACCACCCCTGACTCAATTTCCTTTACAGTTAGCCACACCTCCTCCACCCACTTCACTAGCCAGTCATACAACACAACACACCCACACCTCTTTAAATCCCACCCCTTAGTACTCACACTCTTACACCATTCCTATAGTCTTTCATCACCCTCTGAACTAACAATCACATCTATCTCACACTACTCTAATTACTAATATGCCTACTATTCTTAATATACTATTTCTCCTTCTCCTTACAAGTACATTACTCTTTCTCTCAGTTCTCACATGCTATCAAAGCACTACTGTTATACACACCAAATCACCCACACTCACTTTATCTCCAAACCACAACACGTCTATCTTTACTCACATTTCCCCCTCCCTATCTACCTTCACCATTATTGCCTCACACAGATTCAAATACTTCCTTACACCTAAACAGCATGTCGACCACAAAAACAAATAACCACACATGCACCCATTCTCTCCAATAATCAATTTCATATTATCCAACCTGTTACTATCAGAAGACATCCACCCCAACCCAGGACCTAACAATTCTCCACAAAATACTTTAAATACCACTACCACCTCTGTGCTCTCTTTCACCTCTCCATTATACATTACTAATACTACTCCCCAAAAAAGACTCACCCTCTCATCTATAAATAGTCAAAGTATAGTTAAAAAAACAACACACTTCATGCTTGGATCACTCAACATAACCCAAACATATTTGCCTTGTGTGAAACCTGGTTAAAACCAAGGATTTCTAATTCTGAAATTCTTACCCCTAGCTACAATATCCTCAGCCATGACAGACTTTCAAAAAGAGGAGGAGGAGTTGCAATTATGCATTCTAGCTGCCTGTCTGTCTCCTCTATCTCTTTTCCCATATCTAACTTCCTCCCAGCTGAAATAATTTTAGCTGACTTTAAACTTAGCCACCATAAAAAAACTTGTCATTGCATCAATTTACATCCTTCCTGGAAATAATGTCCCCATTTTAGAGCACTTTCTATCCTGGATATCTAAAACTATCCCTTATGAAACTATCATACTAGGAGATGAAAATATTGACTGGCTGCAGATCAATAAAGAATCACCTTCTACCTCTCTCAACCTGTATGGATTCACACAGCTCATCTCTTCTCCTACCCACCGTCATACATTTTCCTCTACTGGTTCACTAATTGACTGGATACTAGTATCTCATCCCCAACATTATCATAATCCAACTACTCTACCTGACACATTAGGTGACCACCTACCTTTACTAGTTCACAGAAACTCTGAACACCTGCATAAAGCACAACAATATAAGGTGACCCGTGATCTATCTAGCTATTCTCCTGACTCACTAAATCACCTCCTCTCTACTATAAACTGGTCCTTTCTCTCTAATCTCTCTCGATGAAGCAGTCCTACACTTCAACAACACCTTTCTATCCATCCTCAACTCCCTTGCCCCCACTAGGAAAACTCGCATCAAATTCAGATATGCCCCAAGGCTAACTAAAACTACCCTTACACTCATGAAGACCAGAGATAAAGCTTGGAAAACTTGGAAAGGCAATAATACTTCTTCCAACCTTATATCTTACAGGAAACTTAGAAACAAAGCTAAGAAACCAATCAAGATAAAACGAACTATTACCACTCCTCACTTAATCCCTACTGTAATCCTAAAAAATTCTGGAACTCTATCAATAAACTTCTCTCACCTGGTACTCCTACCCCACCCACACCTTATTCTGACAAGAATCCTCTGGAAATAGCAGCCTTCCTTCATAAGTTCTTCATTGAAACCATTGAAAACTTAACTGCAACTAACTTCTCCACCCGCACCTCAATCAATCTACATCTTCATCTACCTCTGATTCTCCTCTCTCACCCTCACTCTCATTCTCACTATCACCTGTTCCCACCTCTTATATCAAGTTTCTCTTAACTAAACTAAAACCTGGTTCACCCTCAGCTGATAACCTTCCTCCATTATTCCTTAAACATGCAGCTACATCTCTAGCTTACCCCATATCTATCCCGATTAATAGATCCATAAAAGAAGGCAAAGTCCCTGAAATTTGGAAGAAATTTTTTGTAGTGCCTCTTTATAATGGAGGAAACTCCACTGAGCCAACCAATTTAAGACCAATTGCCGTATTGTCCTCTCTCCAAAATACTGGAAAAGTGTATCCATAAGCAAGTACTTAATCATCTGCTACAAGAAAACCTACTCTCACCAACTCAACATGGCTTCCGCCCCACACAGAGCACAGCTACTGCTCTTGTATCCTTTACTACTAACATTGCTCAAGTCAGGGATAATAGCAAAATAGCATCAGCCCTCTTTCTGGACCTGTTGAAAGCATTCAACACTGTATCTCATACCATACTTCACCATAAACTCTCCAACCCAGGCTTCTCAAACTCCACCATCTCCTGGTTCTGTGATTACCTCACTAATAGACACCAGGCTGTTAGATGGAACTCTTCATACTCCCCCTTTCTAGCAGTTAGGACAGGGGTCCCACAAGGATCAGTACTGGGCCCTCTCCTCTTCAATGTATTTACCAATTACCTTTTCTCATCCTGCCCCCAATCCAATCTTATTCAGTATGTTGATGACTCGATCATCATCAACTCTGCTGACAACAGAGAAAACCTTCAATCCCTTTTACAAAACTCACTCCACTCAGTTGAAAACTGGCTACAATCCAATCAACTCCTGCTAAATGCGAGCAAAACTAAGCTACTACTTTTCCTACCTAAAAATCTGGAACATGCAAAACAGAACTTTTCCGTAACATCCCTTAATGGATCTAAAATTTCTGTTGACACCCAAATAAAACTCCTTGGAGCAATAATTGATGATGAACTTAAATTCAACCATCACATTCATAGCTCAATAAAAAAAAACACCAAAAACTAGGTCTGCTTTACCATCACAAAAACCTTCTTCCCTGTGCATCCAGGCCATCCCCTGCCCAATCCCTGCTTCTACCATCCCTACTCTAAGCTTCACCTATTCTTACCCATCTACAGAGTAACCTAATGTCCAAACTAGAAACCACATACAACAAAGTAGCCAGATGTGCTGCAAATCAGCCTTACAAATCCAATCACTGTCTCTCATTAAAGGCTTTACACTGACCTGAATTTTCCAACTTACTGTCTCTGTCCCAACTCCTTATAGCCCACAGTACACTAAACAGTCCTAAATCCTGCCCATCCCTTGCAAATTCTCTGACACTTTATACTCCTCAATGCCCACTAAGAAGTACTAAGCAATACTTTCTTGAAGTTCATAAGCCAAACAAATCCTTTGGGAAAATACTCTATTGTCACTCAGTTGCAAAAAATTGGAACACACTCCCTTTAGCCCTTAGACTACTTAAAGACAAAAATGCCTTCAAGAAATAGCTTAAATATTTTTTCCTATCAAATTGGATATGTTCATGCTCTAAACTAATACCCAAGAAACATTCAGGAATAACCTAACTTCACTTCTAGCTCTCTCTTTTACTACTACCTCCACATTTTTTTCCATCATATTCCATACTAGTTAGCTCATGTTACACTCAGTTTCCATAATCCCTTATTACTGTTCTTTAATTTATTTATTAACTTCCAAAGTTCACACAACTTTATCTGTATATTTACTTACTTCATGCCTAGTACCTTGGTTCAAGCAATGTATTGACCTTAGTCTTACCATATTTCTGCTTAGTTTCTTGACATACTATGTGAAAACTTCCATATATGTATTGTATTTCCATCTATTCTGTATATTCCTTTATTGCATGTTATGTAATTACTTCAGAAGTAGGTATACTTAAAATGTGATCTGTGTTTATCTTTGTTCTTACTATTTGTTTACTTAAAACTTTTTTTTGGGGGAGCTTTTCTCCTCAGGTCTCTGCTGATAAAGATTTACTAAGAACCCAGACAGACTAACCTGGTTAACAAATGTAAAAATAAATAAAAATAAAGTGTCTAGTTCCAGTTATAGCTCATTGCAGGCTACAAGGTATCCACATTTTTCCATATTTAGACAACTTGCTTATCTTTTTCAAGTGTTTTTCAAAGTGTCAGGATTCTCTCTGTCTTGGGTGAGAGATCTCGTACACATGCTTGGATTCCAAGAAAGCATTCAAAAGTCTTTCTCGACTCCTTCACACAGGATTGTTTTCCTGGGATGTCAACTAGACACCTCAGTTCAAAGAGTTTTTCTTCCACAGATCTATTTCTAAAGTGTTCCACTCAGACTTCAGTCACTGCGAGGGAAGCTTCAGGAGTTTGGGTCTCATGACACTGTGATTCTATAATTTTTCATGATACACCTGGCAAGACTCCACATGAGAAAGATACAGTGTTATCTGAAATTTATTTATTTATTTATTGATGTTTGAAAGTCCGACTGGATAGAAGTCCATTTTCAGCGGAGGCCCAGGGAGAAAATCTCTAAGTTATTACAAAACATTTAAGAACAATAATTTTGCAATCTTCAAAAATAAAACAAAAACATTTGCAGTTTAAGTAATTATGACAAATTAGATGCATTGGTTAAGAGTTGATACAAGGTATAAGACAAACATTTGATGTTTAGAGAACTTTTAGAGAGTTTGTAGAGAAAGTTAAGGTAAGTTAGTCTAATGCAAATAGGAATTGCAATATGAAGTGAGGGAAAAACAGGCTTATGGTATATTTAGAGGGTCTATATTATATCTTCAAAGAGTCAATTCAGTAAATGGCATTTTACATCGAAATGACATTCAGCAAACTGTTCATAGTGAGATCGTGATACAGTGAAGATCAGAAAATTTGCCCTTTCCTCACTGTAGTGCGATCTTGGAGTTGGTATATATAATTAGCGAGGTGGGGTGGGGGGCACATCCTCCCACAAGAGCGAGTTTGCTGAATGGCATTTAGATGTAAAATGCTGTTCGCTGAACTGACTCTTTGAAGATATAATATAGACCCTATTTAGGGAGAAACAGAAGAAAATTAGATAAGCAGTTAGGAAGTAAGTGAAGAAATGAGAGTAAGGAGGTATAAGGAATGAAAAGGAACGTGTTCACACTTAGGAACAGGGACGTCGGGAGGCATACTCACTGTACAGTGTTTGTGTGGAGGGGTTAGCACCAGGCAGGCACTAGGATCCAGGGGGAAAAGCTAAAGCAGGATCTTCTCCTTTAAGGAAAGCCATGCTTGCATCGCATCCACGCTAACATGTATGTAAACCTATTTCGCACTGTTGCGTGCAATTTAAAGTAGTTGTTCTGTTGAGAGAGAAGATAACCAAGTATATTCTGTGTGTGTGTGTGTGTGTGTGTGTGTGTGTGTGTGTGTGTGTGTGTGTGTGTGTGTGTGTGTGTGAGTGTTTGTGTGTGTGTGTGCGTGTGTGCGTGTGTGCGTGTGTGAGTGTGTGTGTGCGTATATAATTTACACTTGTGGTTGCGTTCTTTTCGGTATGAGAGAGAAAGAGTGAGTGTGTGTGTGTGTGTGTGTGTGTGTGTGTGTGTGTGTGTGTGTGTGTGTGTGTGTGTGTGTGTATGCATGTGTATGTAATTTGAACTAGCCATTCTGTTTGTATGAGAGATAAAGTGCGTGTGTGTATATATGTTAGTTACTGTGTGACAGAGTAGGTGTGTGTGTGTGTGTGTGTGTGTGTGTGTGTGTGTGTGTGTGTGTGTGTGTGTGTGTGTGTGTGTGTGTGTGTGTGTGTGTGTGTGCATGTGTGTATGCTCCCTTGCAGTGGTTTTAGCATGGGAAGATTCCAGGTAATTCTAACTTAGTTTTGGTCTGTGGGGAATGCAGAGAAGAAGGGTGCATTTACATAGTGGCATTGTATTATCACAAGAAAGAGACAGTTTGGATGACATGCTCAGAAGTGGCACTTTACTTGAAAGGGGAATGCAGAGAAGAAGGGTGCATTTCCATACTGGCGTTGTATAAATTCTTATTTATTGTTATGGCTTATGACAAGAATTTATCCCTGTTTACCCTATTTTATCACAAGAAGTGACACTTTACTTGAAAGGGGAATGCAGAGAAGAAGGGTACATTTCCATACTGGTGTTGTATGACTTGTGAAAGGTTAAAAAGTAAGGCTACTGTATATCTAAATCTGGTGATTTTTTTTGAAGGTACAGTTTATGGGGTCTATATCAGAAGACCGAATGGAAAAAATATTGAACGGCAAAACAGCAAAACCAGATTTCGAACTTGCTATTGTGGTGGGCTGCACCCCCCACACCCTCCACTAAATATATATACCAACTCCGACATCACACTACAGTGAGGAAAGGGCAAATATTCCAATCTTCACTGTACCGCGATCTGGCAAACAGCACTTCAAGGTCCGGTCTTTTCGTTGTTTTGTCGTTCGATATTTTTTTCCATTTGGTCTTCTGATATAGACCCCATTTTATGTCATTTATGCTACATAGCATGTACATGGGACAAGCGAATGACACCTACGACAAAATAAGTAAAACTATGAATTTGAGAACATTTAAGAGAGTTAAATGTTTGGCAGATAATAAAATGTCAGGACATTTTTAGGGCTGCTAGAGTGCTGTAATTTTTTTTTTAATTTCCTATATTATCTTCACCTATAATGCAAATTAGGTGATACAGAGTAAAGGTTAAAACAATTAGAAGCTAAATATATTTTAAAATATAAAACCATTGTACTGATGGCTTGCATTCTTCCTTATACTAGAATGTTTTCATTTACGTTTGTATATATTTTTAAGTTGTATAAAAAGTTTTGGAAAATATTTTAAAGACTGAATTTGGTTGATTGTACCACTGTCCTTTGAGACACATATGAGTGAGATACTGTAGCTCACTCATGTCTATAGGAGGTGCTATGATCTCACTGCATGCCAGTCATCTTCAGCACCTTTTATCAAAGTAGTGCCCCAGGGATCTGCCCTTGTGCCACTGTTTTCAATGTTAAAAAAAATACTTGCTAGCCTCCCTAAACTTCTTATCACGCTTTATGCAGATAACATGGTTATCCTTAGGTCCAGTCCCCCAACTTCAGTCTGACCTCCTAAACAACCATAAGCTACTCCTAAGCCCCTCTAAAACAAAAACTATATTTGGAACCTCACAGAATCGGAACCCCCCCACTAAAATCTCAGCATCACAGACCTTAACTGTTCCATAATAGAAACAACCGCATCCTTTAAATACTTATGTTTATGGTTAAACAAGTCATATAACTTCCAAAGCCATATTAAAACACAAGGAAAAAGATCACTTCTCTTTTATTCTGGTAATGGAAAAATGTCTCAGTTTTTCTTCAGACCAGTTAGAGCTGCAAAACACAAAGGAGATCTCCTTGCTCAACTTGAATACAGGCTCCCCATTATAGTCATGGCCTCTAAAAAAACTCATCCACTCTACAGTGCACTGAAAACAAAATCTCCCAATTAATTTCCAATTTCCCACCTCAGGAGCACCACTGCATTACCCTCTCCAAAGCCAAATGGCTACCAGTCTCCTACAGAGCTGAGCAACTCCTAGAGTCTCTTCTTTAGAAACTCCTTCAACCAGGTGCCTTCCTACATCCTTCAGCCAAATTCCATAATAAAACTACCCCTTTCAACCTTTGCAACCTCTCCCAGTTAACTCCCTCATTCCAGAAACCACAAACCAAATTGCATTGTACCAACCATTCCTTCTCCATTTTGCTCTCAAACACTGGCAGTTCCTACCCCTCACATAAGTCTCCTCTTTCTCCATTTTCAGTGCACAACTCAAAACTCACCTCCATCAAAAATCTGACTGCGAGTGTTTTTCCAGTGGACCCATCACCTAACTCCATGCTCACCTGCATGCCTTCTACTTCAACCATTTATTCTACCCTGCTGCCTCACTCTCATATTTAATACTAAAATTTATTCACATATTTTTCTACTCTGCTAATAATATTTGCATATTGTTTCAATTGTCAGTTGGATTCTTTACTTTCTGTGATTACTTCAAGTTTATGAATTTGTTCTGTTTTGTTTTTTGTGAATTTCTTCACCCAGACTGCACCTGCAAATGGTCTATTGCAATCAGTGTACTACTCCAGTAAATAAACTATATGAATAAAAAAGTGAGACGGGCTTTACACTGCCTGTTACTGATCACTTGCTTCCTGATGTGCCATGAGCTGTGAGTAAGAATAATAAACTAAGGGAGATGTCGGAGGAGTACAGTGCGTAGGTGTTTGCCCATTTTGCAAAAAGAAAATGACTTTACCTTGTTGCATTTACACATATACTACATGAACTAGAGGATATGTGTTCCATATCTGTCCACACTTAAGTAGATGCAGTGCTAGTTATTTGTTACCAAGTTGTTATGATGTAAGCTCAAATGAATGAAGCAGATAATGTAAAACACAACTGTAGCATTTATTTCAATGAGAGCAAATTAATGTAGAAAATGCAATGCAGCCACTTTAAATGAGGACAGCATTATATGAAATAATGTGGCAACAACATTATGTGAGGTTAAGTAGAATAACATGGCAAGAACATGTGAGGTCATGTGGAATGACGTAGCAACAACATTGTGTGAGGTTATGTGGAATAAAGTGGCACTGGTTAATGACTTAATGAGAACAAAATTATGTAAGGTTATGTGGAATAATGTGGCAGCAACATTATGTGAGGCTATGTGGAATAATTTGGCACTGGTTAACGTGTTAATGAGAACAACATTATGTGAGGTTATGTAGAATAACATGGCAACAGTTTAGGCTTTAATGAGAACAATATTATTTGAGGTTGTGTGGCATAACATGGCACTGGATGATGAATTAATGAGAAAAACATTATGTGAGGTTATGTACAATAACATGGCAATAGTCCAGGCTTTAATGAGAACAATATTATGTGAGGTTGTGTGGAACAACATGGCAATGGTTGAAAAGTTAATGAAAGCAACATCATGTGAGGTTACATGGAATAACATGACACTGGTTGGTGGGTTCATGCGAGCAACATTATGTGAGATTACATGGAATAATATGGCAATGGTTGCTGAATTAATCTGAGCAACATCATGTGAGGTCATGTGGAATAACATGGCACTGGTTGATGGGTTCATGGGAGCCACTTTATGTGAGGATATGTGAATAATATGGCACTGGTTCATGAGTTAAGGAGAACAAGTTCATGGTTAAGGTGTTTATCTCATAGACTCAAGATGCAGGCTTTGTTTATCACCTCAAAACGGGAAATTGCCTAAGCTTAAAATATTTTGAGGAGCAATGCTATAAATTCACTACCTCCTGGATAACAAAACAACGAGCAAAACAAAAACACGGCCTTACAACACTGTTTTGAGATTGCATTCCTGGAAAAAAATTTTATTGCACAAACTTACATTCCATGATAATCCACAAAACATAAAATACATTTTTAGCAGTGATTTTGCATGAGGACAAGCCACCCTAATTCCCCCATGTGAAGAGCACCCACACTCACACATCTCTAAATATACTAACTCTAGGGCTGCACAACAAAGAAGAAAAGGACAATTTCTGTATCAGCACTGAGTTGTGATTCTGCTGCACTACACTGTATGATCATGAGCACTTGACTCACTGTGACAGTAACTAAACACCTCAGACAGCTGTGTAATTGATCAAGTATACACTCTCTCTCTCTATGTATATATATATATATATATATATATATATATATATATATATATATGTGTGTGTGTATGTATGTGTGCATGCGTGTGTGTGTGTGTGTGTGTGTGTGTGTGTGTGTGTGTGTGTGTGTGTGTGTGTGTGTGTGTGTGTGTATGTGTGTGTGTGGAATTTAAACTAGCCATTTGTTGCTGCATGAAAGAGAAGGTGTGTGTGTATGTGTGTGTGTGTGTGTGTGTGTGTGTGTGTGTGTGTGTGTGTGTGTGTGTGTGTGTGTGTGTGTGTGTGTGTGTGTGTGTGTGTGTGAGTTGCTATGTGAGAGAGTAGGTGTGTGTATGGAATATAAACTAGCCATTTGTTGATGTATGAAGGAAAGGGTGAGTGTGTTGCTATGTGTGAGAAGGCTGGAAGGGGTGTGTATGTGTTTAACATAACCTCTCAACTGTCCAGATTTAGCCTCATAGTTTTGGTCTGTGTCTCATAAAATTTGTGGTTTTCTGGCAAATCACAGAGGACTAAAGTCACTATATAATGACATGTATATTCATATCCTTTAGAAATTACATTCTAGCACAAATCTTGTTATTCTTGTAACTTTCTAAGTTAAAAAGAACAATATTTAAAATCTATCCCTATCCTACCTCTCAGCTGTCCAGATTTTTGCAGAATGTCCAAATTTTTGCTTCATATTTTTGTTGAATTTCTCGTAAAATTGGTGGTTTTGCAAATTAGTGGCTAACCATTGAGGACTGAAGTGAGAAAATGATGGCAGACATTTGAGTTTCAAACTCTATATCCTTCAGAAAATCCATGCTAATGCAAAACCTGTACTTAGATCAACTTCCTAAGTCTGTAAGGGCAATATTTAAAAAAGTTTACCTATTTTTGGGCCTTTGTTCCCCCATTACTACTGGCTTTGTCCAGATTTCTTGCTTGAAGTGGTTGAGTGGCATGATCCCTATTTTGGGCCATTGTATCTACATTATTTCAGGCTTTGTACTGATTTCTTGCACTATGAGATTGAGACATATGCGTACTTCTCAACTATCCAGATTTTTGTAGAATGTCCTGATTTTTGCTTCATATTTTTGTCCTGTTCCTCAATATTTGTGGTTTTCTGGCAAATCACTGAGGACTGAAATAACTAAATTTCATACATCTGAGTTTTAGACTTCATTTCTTTTAGAAAATGCATGCTAAGACAAATGCTGTTATTCTAGCAACATTATAAGTCTGTAAGAGCAATATTTAAAATCTGTCCCTATTTTGGGGCCTTTGTCCCCCATTATTTTTGGCTTTCCAGATTTCTTATGCTAGAGGTTGAGATGTATGGAGGTATGGTGTGTAATGCTCTAGTTAAGGGAGGGGGGGCAGGTTAGTCAATTAACTTGGTTACAGGAGACAAGAGCCTGACTCCTGTATACCAACTACCAGACTACCGATGGTTTAAGTTTGAGTTTCAGTACATTTTCAGGGAATTATGAGTTTTAGTGCATTTTCAAGGGACTGAGTTTCATTTCATTTTCATAGAATTGTGAGTTTCAAGGGAGGATAAGTTTACTGTTGCTCATGCTAAGTCTGTTTTCAATGTTCATCTAACTTTTGTTTATCAAATGGCAGTCACTGTTTTTTTGTAGAATTGGAAAGCAGTGTTAGTAGCATAGTTGCCTTTGGTGCAGAATGTTGTCGATTCTACATCCACACTATGTAGATGGAATGCCATTTTGATTGTTGATTATCTGGTGCATTTTAAGAGGGATAGGAGTTCTGCACTCCTGAGTGTGTCCTCCTTTGTATGAGATGGCTAGTAACTATGAATGTGTCACTTTGTCAGTCATTCCCTACTGCAATATTACCACCTTATCATTTTTTTAATGTTACATAGGCAATTAATTCTTCAAGGGCAGCAGGCATTGAATTTGTAGACGAAACACTGAAATGTAAAGTTGTTTGCCAGCAGCAACCTCTTTATTTATTACAGATCTCTTTAATGTGGAATTATTTGGATGAGTTTTACTTCTGTACAGATTGTGCATATTGAGTCTTCTTCTTCTTCTTCTTTCGGCTTTTTCCCGGTCAGGGGTCGCCACAGCGGATCACCTTGTCCGCACATTGAATGGCAGTGGAGTTTTACGGTGTCGAGTTGCCAGCCCGGCGCCCAACCTTCCACAGAAGGCACACTCACATGCACACCTAGGGCCAATTTAGAGTGTCCAATCAACCTGCAGCATGTCTTTGGGATGTGGGAGGAAACCGGAGCACCCGGAGGAAACCCACGCGACCACAGGGAGGACATGCAGACTCCGCACAGAAGGCACCCCAGCCGGGGATCAAACCGGAGAACCTCTTGCTGTGAGGCGGCAATGCTAACCACTGCACCACCATGGCCGCCCATTGTGCATATTGAGTAATATTGGTAAATTTTAATGATAGAAATTTTAGTGCCCATTTATGGTTGAAATTTTCTGAAATGGGTAGTTTTGTCATTATTGGTTCATATATTTTGTTTCATTGCTTACTAGAAGACTGTCCATAACTACAAATTTAAAACACCATTCTAACAAATGGTGCTGTATTATACAAGGAATATAATTTAATAAATCAGGAAGGTGAATCAAAGAACAGGTTTGCATGGGCCTATAAATGTGTGCAAGGAGCCTATGATTTGAAAACAGCTCAAAGGTAAACTTAATCCTCCACTGGACAGACCAGATGCATTTTCTTTTAATGTGGGATTTCATGCCATTTCAATGAATGTGAGTTTCAAGGGCAGAGAAGTTTACTGCTCATGCTTAGTCTGTTTTCATTGTGAGACTGTATTGTTTGTTTAGCAAATGGCTATCAGTGTTTGTGCTATTTGATTTCAATATCTGTAATCATTGTAGAAGTAAATAAGAAAACAGGTTCCTTGTGTCTTTATTTAAAATAGCCATGATAATTCTTTCCATGGCTTTACATACAAGACTAGTCAGACTTATGGTCTGTAGTTATGCAGGTCAGTAGAAGACCAAACCTTGTGTTGGGAATTAACTATTGCAGTTCTCCATTCACTAAGCATGGAATCAGTTAGGAGGCTAATGCTGAACAGTGATTTTAGGCATTTGATAGCTCATATTTCAGTCTATCCAAGAGGTATCCCAGGATATTATTAGGGCCCATTGAGGAAGTACTCTTTGCCTTAGAGAGTGCATTGAAAACTTGTTTGCTAGTGATAGCCAGAAGAGTTATGGTTGAGGGTGTCTCCTGAGAGGTATTGAGGGGGAGAAGGGGTGAAATTGGGATTAAATTTGTCAGCCAGCAGGTTTGCTATATCCTCTGATTCCTTTTACATGGTTCCATTTAAAATTTGTTCAGCACACTGTTGTGTTAACTTTGAGGTTGCTGACAAAGCTGATGGAGGGCTTGTGGTTTTCCTTTGTCTTTGAGGATATTTCTGCCTCAGATTTGGCTTTGGTGGGCTTGATAAGATTTCTGAGTTCTTTATGTAGCTTGAGGGGTTTCTCACCTTGCTGGGTATTGCACTTCTTAGTTTTGGCCGTGGTTTTCCTCCTTCCATTATGCAACTTGTTGATATCGGGATTCCACTAGGGTAGCTTGTTATTTGAGTTGGTTCTCTGCTTATTACTTCTGAGTACAGCTACCTCAGTGCAGCTGTTTACATGATGGTATAGGGTTTCTGTAAACAATTCCCCACTGGTAGCAGAGTTCACACAGTTTGGGGGGATGGAAATTTTACCATGGTATAAGTCATTAGTAGGAGGTTTGCTTTGGAATAATTCTTAAACTTTTGAGGGTTAGATGGCATCCACTTGTGACAAGTGTTTGGACAGGTACATACCAAAAGGGACATTATACTTAGTGATTGGCCTAATCAGTGCCAAGTAGAGGGGAACAATTCTGTGCCTGGATCTGGATGATATACTTTTATATATAAGCTGTACAATGAAAAAGGATTTCCATACAATAGTGACTATGTGGTCATTAGGGGACAGTTCATTGTTGACATAGGTTCCCAGAGGAGACTGGTTAGGCTTATGTGTATATAATTGCCTGGGCCCATTGAAGTCCCACCATCATGCAAGGGAATGTCCATTGCAGTCTTTCATTCATCCAGTATGAAACCTATTTTGAGATTAGTAATAAATAGCCTTTGTAGGGGGTTTACATATTAGGTTCCGACTAACCGGTAGGTAGCCTAATATGTCATCCACTCCCAATAGATATTATGTTCTTGACCTTAAGTAGTAACTTCAGAAATTGTTGAGAGATTTGAGAGGGTTATAGATGCATGTATTTGATGTGAGTATATTGGAAGACTGGGGGGGGGGGGGTGAAGTTCAACCTGAATTAGTTAGCCAGTGGACTGGCTATATCCTCTGGCCCAAGTATGTGATATCATTTGTTATTATTTCACTGTAGTGCCAGTCATTGTTTCTAAGATTTCTAGCACAGTTGAAAAATACTTTTAGTTATCTTTTACCTGGGTTGATATTTTTACCTCATATCAGGCTTTGATTGATATAATCACAGTCCTGAGTTCCTTGTTTAGTTTCGCAAGAGCGTTTTTGGCTTTCTGAGAGTTACATTTATTTTTGCATGCAATGAGTATTTTTTTTCTTTTATTAAGCTGCCCATAGGGCTTTATTTTTGAATTTAGTGTTGTATTTATTTCTGAGGGGGAGATGTGTCTATGCAACTATTTAAATATGCATAAAGCTTGTCAGTAAGTTATTCTATACAGTGGAAGTTTGAAACAGGCTTAGTAGAGGGACCACATCCCCAACTAATGCCCTGTACCCAGAATAGCCAGAAAGCAGCACTACTCAGATATGTGCACATGAGATCACTTACACTAGCTTACAAGGGAGCTGATAATGGTGTGGTAATTCTTTCTTTAACATTTTTCACAATCAAACCTGAGGGTCTTCATTTGTTCTTTCGGCATGTACCATCATAGAGCTATATATATATAAAATGACTATGTTTTCATTTTGTGGGATGGTAGGGAGGCTGCATTTGCAGATATGCTTTTTGTCTTTAGAAGCTGTTGTCTTCTCAGCATATTGGGTGGTGTTGTGTCAGCTTTGAACATTAAGCTTTGGGCAACATTTATTTCTTCCTTGAATTTCTTTTCATTTCTTTCCAATAATTTTGTCCAGACTATCACTGGATCATAAAACTAGAAAAAAATCCAAAAAAGGGCCAGTGGTTCTGGGGCCAAGGGTAATTTTCTTGCTTTAAGTAATTTCCATTCAAAGGCTTGAGAGGGTAGTAAGGATATAACTTTCAACAGCTTTAGTTTTTGCTTGATTGATTCCCATGGGTACACACCTTCATTTATTGTCAGTGGCACTATGACTGAGCCCAGCTAAAATGTATTTGTTGTTGGGAATATATGGTTTACTATTCCAAAAGGCTTAGTGTGAGTGTAGGCCATAGGAGTGAACAGCCATTGCCAGGTGACCCATGAGGGTGGAAGAGAGGTAGCTGCGGCTCATAGCTTGGGTGTTACCTAGGGAGAGCTCTATATGTTATAACTACAGACCACAACACTGTGGAGCATGTGCTGCCTAGAACTTGCCAGTCCTTTAGTCAGCAGCACTACTGGAGCTCTAGTGAGCCACTACAGGGGTTAGGAGCTGCAAGGGTAAGAAGAGTAATTTTGGGAAGGGGCAAACTGATCGATCTACCCTTGTGTAAATAGAAAGGTATTTTGTTTTTTGACTTAAGAAAGCTACACCTTTGGAATGAAATGTTCATGCTGCTTCATCATGTAAGTAATTACTACACTGGCATATACTTGCCAGTGATCTCTTCAGAGATCAGCAATATGAAGGGGGTGTGGTTTAGTCAGCAGTGTTAATGTGGGTGTGGTTTGTTGAGGGGGCAGCAGTCTGGGAGATGTGAGTATAAATTTGAAAATCTTGGCTACACACCTGGTTAGGGATACAGGTTATCTTAGTTTTGAGTAAGAACAAAGTCAGATTTTAGCTAGGAAGTCTTTTAAAGTGGTTTTGAAAGATGATAGGGTGGGTATAGGCCTGATGGATACAGGTAAGGAGTTCCAGGCCTTAGCAACTTTGTATGAGTATAGACAATGCCCATCAGATTTGCTAGGTTTGTAGACAGACAGGAGTTTTTTGGTCACTGGATTGCAGTGACCGACTGGGAACATAGAATTTCTCCCTTTTTGCTCCAAAGTAGTCAGTCACAAGAGATGCTTTGGACTTTGCTTTGAGAACAGATTCAGAGGGGATAAAAGTGTCAGGTGTGTGGGACACAAAGGACAGACACAAGACATAGATATCAAGGAGATGATTGCCCTGAGCAAGGTGCTTGGTTCTCTGAACCATCTTTGGTCCCAAGGAATTCTTCAAGTGCCTACAGACAACACCACAGTCATGTAGTACATCAGCAAATAAAGGGGAACCATGAAGTACCCCCTTTGCAAACTAGCCATGTTAACTTGGGATATAGCTTCACAGAACAATCTCACTCTATAGGCATCCTGCAATATGACAGAGCAAGACTGTGTGGAGACAAGCTGAACACAGCCAGGGCTAACCCCCACAAATGGAAACTAAATTAGGGGGTCTTCCAAGATTTGATCCATCTGTGGGGAGTTCCTGAAGAAAACCTTTTGAATTTGAATGCAGCCCAGAAACAAAGTCTAGATACCCTTTGTAAAGACAACAGCCTGACGTTTAGACCTGCCGATAAAGGGGGGGGTGTTGTAATAATGGACTCTATTTTTTATAATGACATGATGAACGACATGCTTAATGATGATGTTGCTTATTTTTTAATATGTAAATCAGAAGTTGTTTCAATCATTAGGAATGTCCATGACACGTTATACGACCTTTTAATGTCTAGATGTATTAACAAGTCCCTATATGAGTTTCTTGATATTGAGGCACCCTTGATACCCATAATAAAAGGGTTGCCAAAGATGCATAAAGGGATTCATCCACCACCCTTGCGGCCGATAGTATCTGGCAAATTATGGGTAACTGAGAATGCATCAAAATATGTGCAATCGAAGATTGGCCCTTTAGTTGAGATGATACCTACTATTCTGAAAAATTCATACAAACTGCTAGATGATCTAAAAGAGGAATCATTACTGGACAGGGTAACATCTGATACTCTCATGGTCACTCTAGATATTAAGAGTCTGTTTACGAGTATACCGAATGAATTCGGTATAGAGGCTGTCAGGAAACATCTTAATGAATGTGGTAGCATCAGTAATGATGAGCAGTTTGTTATTTGTACTTTGCTCGATTTAATATTAAACAACAATATTTTTATATATCGGGATAGCATATATAGGCAGGCATGGGGGGTTGCCATGGGCACCCCTTGTGCAAATGCCTATGCGAATTTAGCAGTGTACAAATGGGAGAGGACACATGTTTTCAATGAAGAGAATTTCATTAATAATGCCATTTATTATATGAGGTTTGTAGATGATATCATTCTTTTTTGGAATGGTACCATCGATTCCCTGTATGATTTTGTAAACTACATGGGAAATACTACCTCCTTTTTGAGCTTTACATATGAGGCTTCCTTGGTTAGTATCAATTACCTTGATATTACCATAGTTAAAAATGATAAGAATGAGTTTTTTACATCTTTATATAGGAAACCCTGTTGGAAAAATGGAATATTACACTATGAAAGTATGCATCCTAGGCATATTTTTTCAAATGTAGTTAAAAATCAGATGGAGAGGGTTACTAGACTCTGTAATACTGACAGTGAGAAAGAACGCCTTTTAGACTTTCAGGGACAATGCTTTGTGAAAAGAGGCTATCCGACTCAATTAGTCATGAATTATGGAAATGACAGTTTGAATGCCTCCGAAAGAGGATTTATGAGGAGGCCCTCGTATGGACATTATTCCAGATTCCAGAAAAGCATAGTACATTATGACATCAAATACACCAATGATGTCAAACATATTAAAGAAATCTTAACTAGGAATTGGAAACTGTTAAGTATGAACAAGGAAATGATGAACATGGTAGGTAATTATCCCAGGTTCAGATATAGTAATTGTTTCAACTTAAAAAGGATTTTGTGCAAAGAAAGAGTTTCTTATGTACCTATAGATCTAAGAACTAACTTTAGGCAAGGAACATTTCCTTGCAATAAATGCTGCATCTGTAAATATATTACCAAAGAACAGAGATATGTAAATAGGGAACTAGGTGTGAATTTTACCCCCAATTTTTATGCCACATGTAACACTACTAATGTAATTTATTTAGCAACATGTGATTGTTGTGATGTATACTATGTGGGTCTGACAACACGCAGATTTAAAGATAGGGTGTACAATCACATATACGATATACGGAAAATGAATGAAAATAATGTACTGGCCCGACATTGTCAGATGTTTCCAGCCCATGGTTTTAGGTTTAGAGTCCTTCAGATTCTATACCCTAACAAAAGGGAAGGTGATACATTAGGTACACTAGAACTATATGAGTTGAGATGGATTCTAACACTTAGGGCACACTTAGAACCTGGCCTCAATACCTCACTCAACATTAGACCAGCTCTTCTGTGATCCTTTATTTCCCTATTCTAAAAATATTATGGCTTAGGCAAAGCTATTTAGTTTTACATCTTTTTTGTGATATCATTGAACAAAATAGCTGCTCCCTGATGGGTCGCTTTTATTATTAAGAAAGACTGTTTTTCTTTCTTGTTTTTAGTGTGTTATTCAATATGTTATATTATTGATTTGGATAAGTATATCCTTTTATATATTGATGGTTTTATCTACTAATAGTGATCATAATATAGACAGAAATGTATTTAAACATGAGTTTGCCATTCTTATACCTTGTCTGTTATTCATTCCTTTTCTGTTTATTCATTCTATCATGTTTTCTCCCCCCCCCCCTCCTTCTTCTTTTTCCCTAGAATGCTTTATTACACATGAAGTATTGTTAGTAGTTATTTCATAATAGAACTTAGGTTCTGATTTTAAATGTTTCATAATAAGGTAGTTTTAATGAGATCTACTATATGATCATATATATTCCTTGGCAGAATTTATATTGTTTCTGTAAGATGTGTTAATGATATATACTCCTCTGGCCTCGGCACCAAGTTGCTTAAGGTATATATAATTGAATTTAACCTTTTTTAAATTGATTAATTAGAACTGTTTTCCCGCCATAAAGGCTTATTAACTAGGGCGTGGATATATGTATAAAAACAGAAGTTCTTTTTTGAATTGTTGTAACCTGATGAAGCGCACTCTTTAGGTGCGTGAAAGCGCTCGTTCTGTTTTATAATTAAAGATTTCTAACCATCGTGGTGGCTCCAGTAATTTGTTTGAATATTCTGCTGTCGATGTTGCTGGTACCTTTGGATGGTATTGCTGGGTTTCGTGCTTTTGGTTTTGGCTTCCTTGCTTTTGTTCCTGGCTTATCAACACGCGATGGATACACCAAATATTGAGCTTGACTACGTTCCGGGTAATATTAATAACATACCTAATTGGAATGAACTGTTTTATCAGAAAGAGAATCCATTGCTCAATTATGACAACAAAGTAAATACTCCGCCAGTGGTGAATACCAACACGGAGAATCTGCAAGAATTTTATATGGCTTTAAGGAGCTTAGAAAATGATTTGTATAAGCTCCATAGACTTATCTGGCAGAGGAAGCATTTGGAGGCGTGCTTACACTTCAAGGTCATCCCGCGAGGCATGCGGGTTCTCTGCATGCCAAGTTACGGGGAAGCACATCCTGAACTCCTACGAAAATGGCAACAGCTGAACTTGGATCTTGGCTATAACTATTTAAAATTGCTTATCGAATATTTTTTGCCTATAGAGGAGAACCTCATAACTAAGGTTGAAGGTGAGCACAAAGTTCTTATTACTCAATATAAAAGTGACTTTTGTGTGACCAGAATAAACAATATGTTGAAACAACTAACTTTTTACAGCAATAAGCTGGAGCAAACCAAACTTAGAAAGCTAAAACGTGACTGTAATGACTTTGAATCAGGCCATATTTTTTTATGGCTGAGGTTTAATGAAGCGGCTGCTTCAGGTGAAATAAATAATCAAAACAGTGCAGCACCTTATGACACGACCAGCACGACCAGTAGAACTGAGCCAAATCATAAGACACCCAACAGTGTTGCTTCGACCTTATCACAGTTTGATGGGGATATTACACCAACTACCTCTTCCCTACCCTGTAACCAACAGGGTTTGAATTTAAATTTGACAACTGGAGGAGCTAGACCCAAAGATGTGACATCTCAGACAAATAATGCTTATAAAGCGACCCATGCTTTAAACTCCCCGCTTCCGTACAAACATCGAGCGCAAACACGCTCAACAAGCAGGGGGAGAGGGAAGCGCAAGATGTCCGGCGAGAATTGGGGGAACAGAAAGAAGAAGTTTTAAATACTTTGTTTATCAACATGTCTTCCAGACTCCTGACTGACATTGACTGTTCTGTACTTAATAAGGGGCTCTCTTTCATTCCCTCCCGAGGGAGCGAATTATCAGACACCTTGATTTCACTTCGTAAATTTACCAGAAAAGTAGCTTTGAAGCTACTTTTTAAAGACTCAGCTACTGCAGTGCATGATTATAATGTTGCTGAGTTAAAAAGGAAGAGCTCTTATGTGCCACCTTTACCGAGCTTTGTGGACTGTTTTCAGAGAGCCTGTGAACATGACTTTTATTTGTATTTTGGTGAAAAGCGGCATAAAAAGTTGTTCGTGAATTTGAATGCAGCCCAGAAACAAAGTCTAGATACCCTTTGTAAAGACAACAGCCTGACGTTTAGACCTGCCGATAAAGGGGGGGGTGTTGTAATAATGGACTCTATTTTTTATAATGACATGATGAACGACATGCTTAATGATGATGTTGCTTATTTTTTAATATGTAAATCAGAAGTTGTTTCAATCATTAGGAATGTCCATGACACGTTATACGACCTTTTAATGTCTAGATGTATTAACAAGTCCCTATATGAGTTTCTTGATATTGAGGCACCCTTGATACCCATAATAAAAGGGTTGCCAAAGATACATAAAGGGATTCATCCACCACCCTTGCGGCCGATAGTATCTGGCAAATTATGGGTAACTGAGAATGCATCAAAATATGTGCAATCGAAGACTGGCCCTTTAGTTGAGATGATACCTACTATTCTGAAAAATTCATACAAACTGCTAGATGATCTAAAAGAGGAATCATTACTGGACAGGGTAACATCTGATACTCTCATGGTCACTCTAGATATTAAGAGTCTGTTTACGAGTATACCGAATGAATTCAGTATAGAGGCTGTCAGGAAACATCTTAATGAATGTGGTAGCATCAGTAATGATGAGCAGTTTGTTATTTGTACTTTGCTCGATTTAATATTAAACAACAATATTTTTATATATCGGGATAGCATATATAGGCAGGCATGGGGGGTTGCCATGGGCACCCCTTGTGCAAATGCCTATGCGAATTTAGCAGTGTACGAATGGGAGAGGACACATGTTTTCAATGAAGAGAATTTCATTAATAATGCCATTTATTATAGGAGGTTTGTAGATGATATCATTCTTTTTTGGAATGGTACCATCGATTCCCTGCATGATTTTGTAAACTACATGGGAAATACTACCTCCTTTTTGAGCTTTACATATGAGGCTTCCTTGGTTAGTATCAATTACCTTGATATTACCATAGTTAAAAATGATAAGAATGAGTTTTTTACATCTTTATATAGGAAACCCTGTTGGAAAAATGGAATATTACACTATGAAAGTATGCATCCTAGGCATATTTTTCCAAATGTAGTTAAACATCAGATGGAGAGGGTTACTAGACTCTGTAATACTGACAGTGAGAAAGAACGCCTTTTAGACTTTCAGGGACAATGCTTTGTGAAAAGAGGCTATCCGACTCAATTAGTCATGAATTATGGAAATGACAGTTTGAATGCCTCCGAAAGAGGATTTATGAGGAGGCCCTCGTATGGACATTATTCCAGATTCCAGAAAAGCATAGTACATTATGACATCAAATACACCAATGATGTCAAACATATTAAAGAAATCTTAACTAGGAATTGGAAACTGTTAAGTATGAACAAGGAAATGATGAACATGGTAGGTAATTATCCCAGGTTCAGATATAGTAATTGTTTCAACTTAAAAAGGATTTTGTGCAAAGAAAGAGTTTCTTATGTACCTATAGATCTAAGAACTAACTTTAGGCAAGGAACATTTCCTTGCAATAAATGCTGCATCTGTAAATATATTACCAAAGAACAGAGATATGTAAATAGGGAACTAGGTGTGAATTTTACCCCCAATTTTTATGCCACATGTAACACTACTAATGTAATTTATTTAGCAACATGTGATTGTTGTGATGTATACTATGTGGGTCTGACAACACATGATTTAAAGATAGGGTGTACAATCACATATACGATATAATGAAAATGAATGAAAATAATGTACTGGCCCGACATTGTCAGATGTTTCCAGACCATGGTTTTAGGTTTAGAGTCCTTCAGATTCTATACCCTAACAAAAGGGAAGGTGATACATTAGGTACACTAGAACTATATGAGTTGAGATGGATTCTAACACTTAGGGCACACTTAGAACCTGGCCTCAATACCTCACTCAACATTAGACCAGCTCTTCTGTGATCCTTTATTTCCTATTCTAAAAATATTATGGCTTAGGCAAAGCTATTTAGTTTTACATCTTTTTTGTGATATCATTGAACAAAATAGCTGCTCCCTGATGGGTCGCTTTTATTATTAAGAAAGACTGTTTTTCTTTCTTGTTTTTAGTGTGTTATTCAATATGTCATATTATTGATTTGGATAAGTATATCCTTTTATATATTGATGGTTTTATCTACTAATAGTGATCATAATATAGACAGAAATGTATTTAAACATGAGTTTGCCATTCTTATACCTTGTCTGTTATTCATTCCTTTTCTGTTTATTCACTCTATCATGTTTTCTCCCGCCCCCCTCTTTTCCCCTCCCCCCCTTCTTCTTTTTTCCCCAGAATGCTTTATTACACATGAAGTATTGTTAGTAGTTATTTCATAATAGAACTTAGGTTCTGATTTTAAATGTTTCATAATAAGGTAGTTTTTAATGAGATCTACTATATGATCATATATATTCCTTGGCAGAATTTATATTGTTTCTGTAAGATGTGTTAATGATATATACTCCTCTGGCCTCGGCACCAAGTTGCTTAAGGTATATATAATTGAATTTAACCTTTTTTAAATTGATTAATTAGAACTGTTTTCCCGCCATAAAGGCTTATTAACTAGGGTGTGGATATATGTATAAAAACAGAAGTTCTTTTTTGAATTGTTGTAACCTGATGAAGCGCACTCTTTAGGTGCGTGAAAGCGCTCGTTCTGTCTTATAATTAAAGATTTCTAACCATCGTGGTGGCTCCAGTAATTTGTTTGAATAAACAATAATTTTGTCCAGACTATCACTGGATCATAAAACTAGAAAAAAATCCAAAAAAGGGCCAGTGGTTCTGGGGCCAAGGGTAATTTTCTTGCTTTAAGTAATTTCCATTCAAAGGCTTGAGAGGGTAGTAAGGATATAACTTTCAACAGCTTTAGTTTTTGCTTGATTGATTCCCATGGGTACACACCTTCATTTATTGTCAGTGGCACTATGACTGAGCCCAGCTAAAATGTATTTGTTGTTGGGAATATATGGTTTACTATTCCAAAAGGCTTAGTGTGAGTGTAGGCCATAGGAGTGAACAGCCATTGCCAGGTGACCCATGAGGGTGGAAGAGAGGTAGCTGCGGCTCATAGCTTGGGTGTTACCTAGGGAGAGCTCTATATGTTATAACTACAGACCACAACACTGTGGAGCATGTGCTGCCTAGAACTTGCCAGTCCTTTAGTCAGCAGCACTACTGGAGCTCTAGTGAGCCACTACAGGGGTTAGGAGCTGCATGGGTAAGAAGAGTAATTTTGGGAAGGGGCAAACTGATCGATCTACCCTTGTGTAAATAGAAAGGTATTTTGTTTTTTGACTTAAGAAAGCTACACCTTTGGAATGAAATGTTCATGCTGCTTCATCGTGTAAGTAATTACTACACTGGCATATACTTGCCAGTGATCTCTTCAGAGATCAGCAATATGAATGGGGTGTGGCTTAGTCAGCAGTGTTAATGTGGGTGTGGTTTGTTGAGGAGGCAGCAGTCTGGGAGATGTGAGTATAAATTTGAAAATCTTGGCTACACACCTGGTTAGGGATACAGGTTATCTTAGTTTTGAGTAAGAACAAAGTCAGATTTTAGCTAGGAAGTCTTTTAAAGTGGTTTTGAAAGATGATAGGGTGGGTATAGGCCTGATGGATACAGGTAAGGAGTTCCAGGCCTTAGCAACTTTGTATGAGTATAGACAATGCCCATCAGATTTGCTAGGTTTGTAGACAGACAGGAGTTTTTTGGTCACTGGATTGCAGTGACCGACTGGGAACATAGAATTTCTCCCTTTTTGCTCCAAAGTAGTCAGTCACAAGAGATGCTTTGGACTTTGCTTTGAGAACAGATTCAGAGGGGATAAAAGTGTCAGGTGTGTGGGACACAAAGGACAGACACAAGACATAGATATCAAGGAGATGATTGCCCTGAGCAAGGTGCTTGGTTCTCTGAACCATCTTTGGTCCCAAGGAACTCTTCAAGTGCCTACAGACAACACCACAGTCATGTAGTACATCAGCAAATAAAGGGGAACCATGAAGTACCCCCTTTGCAAACTAGCCATGTTAACTTGGGATATAGCTTCACAGAACAATCTCACTCTATAGGCATCCTGCAATATGACAGAGCAAGACTGTGTGGAGACAAGCTGAACACAGCCAGGGCTAACCCCCACAAATGGAAACTAAATTAGGGGGTCTTCCAAGATTTGATCCATCTGTGGGGAGTTCCTGAAGAAAACCTTTTTGCCTCCCCTCTGAACAGTCAACTGGCAAAATTCTATTTAAGGACTCCATGTAAGAAGGCTTGGAAGACAGATGTCTTTTCTTTTCCTTGGACAGGAAATTTTCTTCATCTACCTTTAAATACCTAGGGCTACGGCTTGATAAGTCACTAAACTTCCATTTCCACATAGACAAAGTAAGAACCAAAATAAACTCCCTCCTCTTCTGTGCCAAAAAGATCTCCCCTTTTCTATTCTAACTAGCCACAACAACCTTTGACAAAGGAGTTCTCCTTTCTCAACTTGAATCTCGGCTCCCACGTTTTGCTTCTACCACCAAGAAAAACATTGCTACACTGCAGACTATCTCTAACAGCATTTGCCTATTCATTACAAGCTCACTTTTCTGTGAGCATGACTGTATTACCCTAGAAAAAGCCAAATAGCTACCCTTAAAACAAAGATCTAACATACTTTTACAATCCTAAGTGTACAAACTACTCCAACTCCTAACATTTACTTCCCTTGCAGCTAGACTTCACAAAAAAAAAACTCAACAAGCTGAGACTACTCTAAAGGCATACCAACTCTAATTACCCTTAGATCCAAATGCCACAATACTACACATGCTTTTTCCTCTCAGGCACCTACTCTTTGGCAAGCTCTCCCCATCGACAGTAAGGAAATCAACATTTATTTCAAATTCAGAATGCGACTCAAAAAGCACTTCATCCAAGCCAAATGCTCCTGCTTCAAGAAAGGACATATTACCTAACCTATCAATTTTCTGAGTCTCTTCTCCTCTCTCAAGATTCATTGAATATTGACCCACTTTAGAAATTAATGCATATATTGTACAATTACACTCTGATTGTACATTGCACTGTGCTTGTTCACTAGAATATATACACACAGGTTTTTCTGTCTAAACTATCTGAACTATTCTGTTACTGTTTTCATTTCTGTATTCTTTGTTTCTGAAATATTTAGCATTTCACTGGGGTGGGCCTGAAATTCATCAATATTAATCAGTGCATTACTCTATTATACAAAAATAAATAAAATAAAGTTCATGTATGCTTTTCCACCCTTTCCACTAATATTCAGGATAATTCTTGATACTTCTGAAGATTCATAAGGAATCCCCCAAGATCACTATGGCGACTACCTTCTGGCCCAGGCAACTGTGGTTCTCCCTTCTTTTAGAAGTGACCAGGGGCAATTACTACAAGCTTCCTTACAAACTCAATCTACTCACACAAGAACAGGGATGTCTGATATACTCTGACATCAATCACTTCAATTGACTGCCTGGATGACAGGGTCTTAATTCCTTTTACAAACTTGTTTACTGAGGATATGCACCACGTAATAATGGAGGCAAGGAAGCCTGCTACTAGAAATTCATATATTAGCGAATGGAAAAGGTTTTTTATTTGGTACCAACAACATAACCAGCACTCATTCATGGCTAGTTGTTCTATGGTTCTACATTATTTGTGTGAGTTACTATCCTATAGCTTTTCTCATTCCTTTATCCTTTGGTACCAAATAAAAAACCTTTTCCATTCGCTAATATATGAATTTCTAGTAGCAGGCTTCCTTGCCTCCATTATTACGTGGTGCATATCCTCAGTAAACAAGTTTGTAAAAGGAATTAAGACCCTGTCATCCAGGCAGTCAATTGAATACCACTCGAGCCTCCCCATTAAACTTCAACATTTTGTCTAATGACACTACTGTTATTTCTCCTGACACAACAACTAAACTGCTAGGAATTACCATCGACAACAATCTGACTTTTGATCAACACATCAATAACACCATCAAAACTGTTAATAAAAAAATAGGATCATTATACCGTATCAAACCTTTTCTCACACCTTCTACCAGAGCTACTATTGCCCACTCCCATCTTATATCTACTCTCTTCTACGCCTCACCAATCTTCACTAACCTTAAGAAGGCCAACCTAAATAAACTTGCAACTTGTTATAATAGCATTGCCCGATTTGCCACCAGCAACCCTTTCAAAACACACCACTGTCACAACCTAAAACTCCTAGGCTGGCTTGAGCTACAAAACTGTCTTTTGATCTCACAACTTACCATTGCTCACAAGATACTCTATCAACCTTATAACACCCTATACTTTCTCAACTCTTAATCCCTTACAATAATCTTACCTCCCTTCGATCTTCTTCCAAACTCATGACTAAATCAGTAAAGTCCCATAACCTAGCTGGTGACTCTCTTTTCACTAATACTATAGGAAGGATATGGAATCAGCTACCCACTGATATCACTCTAACCTCCTCCTTACCTCTGTTCAAACAAAAATCAAACTGTATTTCCAAAATCACTGGCTCTGTTCCTGTTGGACTCCTGACTAATTTCTTCTTTCACCTCCACCACTAGAACTCTACACTTTACTTAGTAAATATACTTACTCCTACTTCTTATTGCCCTGTTACTATCCTCTCATGCTCTAACCTACTCTTCCTTTCTCTCTCCCTGTCCTCTTATACACATTCTTACCCTTCTCCTCTCCAGACTATTTCTTCTTTCCCTCTTCCTCCTTTTTATTCCCTTCTTATCTCCTGTTTTACTTCTCTTCTTCTTATTTCTTTTGAAACCTTCTTGCTAATCCTAATTTTTCATAATGCTTTATACTGAACAACAATTTTTGTAATGCTTTTTACTGAACAACAATTTTTTTTTTTATAGTATGTTCCTTAGATACTTCATGTATATTTATTTTTTGTTTATTCATGTTACTAAATGATAATTCACTTTGTACTTAATTATGTACTCTGTAAATTGTCCCATTGAAATATAGTATGAGTGGAGCTTTTCTCCTCGGGCCTCTACTGAAAATGGACATATATCCAGCTAGACTAGCCCGGTTAACAAATGTAAAATAAAATAAAATAAAAAAGGTTCATTTATCAGCCATTTCAGCATGTATGCCTATGGATCCTCATCTTTCAATGCAGTCTCATGTCAAAATGTTCTTTGAAAGGGGTTTTGCATAAGAGGCCTCCAAGAAAACCAGTGGCCCCTCTTTGGAGTCTTAATTTTGTGTTTGAGAAGCTAACACTTGTTCCATTTGACCTCACTACTCTGGCTTTCTTGAGGTTCTTAACACGGAAAATGATTTTACAGCTTGGTCAGACCTCTGCATGAAAGATATCTTGAGTTGGAAGCCCTTACAGTGAGTCAGCCCTATCTCATTTTCCATAGGGGCAAGTTTTCTTTGAGTACTAATCCTTTTTCTATGCCTAAAGTGGTGTCTGAGTTTACTTTAAGCCAAATTGAACCTAAAAATGAGGGAGAAAGGATGCTCCATAACTTGGATGCCCACAGACAACTCAAGTGCTATCTTTACAGAACTAGATCTTAGGATCAGTTGTTCATTTCTTGGGAAGATAAGAAGAAGGGACAACCTGTGTCAAAATGGACTATTTCAGCTTTCTTCAAAAGAGGCTTACACAGACCAGTAATTGGTGACAAAGCCATGGTCTTAAACTAATGCTAAAATATGCACCATCATTCCCTTTGGTAAAAACAATGTCCCTGCTGATTATAAAATAAAAAAAATAATACCCTAAGTACCAATTCTGTAGTGAGAGACCTGGGAACACAAGTTGACTGTGACCTCAACTTCGACCACCATGTGTCTACTGTGGTGAAGAAGGCATTTTACGTCGCTCACCCAATTAGCAAAGGCATCACCTTAAGAGTGATGAGAGGTTATAGCTCCCCTGTACTCATCCCTCATCAGACCTATTATTGAATATAATGCTCCCTTTGGTATGTACTGTACCAGACATCTGCACCAGCTTGAGAGACCTTAGAGATTTCAAGCTAAGAAAATTCAGGGTCTCTAGCACATGTCTTTTGCAGACAGACTGAAGTCACTGTCATTGTACTCAGTAGTGTATAGACTACTTAGATTCGACTTGTGTCTGGCTTACAGGGCTATCTTTGACCCAAATCTAATGAAAATGCTGCACATCTGTAAGTCAAATGGGACTAGAGCCACCAGTTCCAGGGACCTCAATCTAGCCTGTGACATAAATAGGACCTGCTGAATAGACATATACATCTCTCAGAGGTTGCCACTCCTCTGGAATAGGCTTCCAATCCATATCAAGCAGAGCACCTCCATGACCCTGTTTAAGTCCAACCTGGACGACTGGATGTAAAGCTGTAAATTTCTGCTGAGGCTTGCCCCCTGCTTCTCTCCTGGACATGAGTAATCCTTGCTAGAAAAATCTTGGCCATAGACGATATCTCTCATCTAGTATTATACTGGGATTTTACGTTTAGGCTTGTAAAAAGACCCTCGGGTCAATAGTCTAATAACATACTATGAACCTATTTCAAAATGTTTGTCTAAGGCTATTATATTTTGTTATACTCACTATAACAAAACTATTCCAGGCAGGCTCAAAGCCCACTCTAGCAGGGCCTTGGCTTCAACTATGGCTTTTTGGAAAGTGGTGGATTCTAGAAGTATTCTAGAAGCTGCTACTTGGTCCTCTGTTCATACTTTTACAAAGCATTCTCTAGGTCCAGATCATGCTTTGCTAGGATGATTCTCCAGGGGCTGCTGGACTCTTCTCCTTCCATCTCCAAAATGTAATTACTTAAAGTAATCTACCCATATAACTAAGGCTACTGTAGCAGTGATCAATATGATGAACATAGTAGTGTTCTGTAAGTTAAACTTAACAGAGCAGTAGCCATTCTCTCTCTCCTTCCCATTGTTTTTGGTGTGTTTTTACATACCAGGGTGTGGACATTTAGTTTTTACTGATCCTAGCATTGTTCTTTCAGGGCTCAGCCTCCCTCACTCTGATGGCAAGAAAGCTCTGAAGGGCTTCCTGCAAAAGCTTTTCTATTAGCTACTCAATTTGAGACACCTGTCAATTTGGGCATGTGCAATGTACCCTGAAGCTTTGGAAGCTGGCTGGCTGTTATATCCTTGGCTGGATATAACCTATATAGCTAGTGCTACTGCAGCACTGATCATTTGAACATCTACTGTTGTGGTAAGTTTAACTTACAGAACTCTAATTTCTCCGGCGTTGTTATATTTAAATGGGAACAAAATTAAATGTGACACACTTTTAGAATGTATAATTCATATTGAGCACTGAGTAATACATAATATATATCATAATAATACAGGATTGTGCTTAAGCATACACACATAATGCTATGATACAGTAATGCATACTGTGTGTGTATGTATGCATAAAAATAGTCCCAGCAATGGAAAAACTCCCTCCAGAGCATAAACAAGCAGATTAGACATCTTGTAAAGTCCTCTAAAGCTAATTATGAAACTGAATTAGCATTCCTAGCTGAGGTAAACCACAAAGCATTTTTTAGCTATGTCTGAAATCTAAATGGGAGGAGCAGCTTTCTGCCGACCTAGCTGTGAATGGTACTAATTATACTGAGCCTGAGGACATTGCCAACCTGCTAGCAGACAGGTTTGGTGAAATTTTCACCCACCTGTCCTCACCAATCATACCCCATAACATACCTACCACCAGTCCACTACCTAGTACCTCCAGACAGCAGGTCATAGCCGCACTCTCTAAGGCCAAAAAGAAAGCCTCTGTGGGACTGGACAACATCCCAGATCGCCTATTAAATGGTTTAAAACAGGAGTGAGCGGAACTGCTGAGCATGGTCTTCAATCTCAGTCTAAGCATTGGCTTTGTCATAGCTGTGTAGAAAACAGCAACCATAATCCCCTTGCACAAAAGGGGTCCCTCAACTGACCCCGGGAACTATAGACCTATAAGCATAACTAGCCTTATCTACAACGCCATGGAGAAAATTCATCATGGATCTTATCAACAAGGATATAGGTGACCTTCAAACTCTTGACCCAACCCAGATAGGATTCGCTAAGGGCAGATCTTGCCTGCTAAACCTGTTGGACTTCTTTGAGAATGTCAAGAAGGCCCTGGATGAAGGTAAAACAGTTCACACTGCCTATCTCGATGTAGCCAAGGCCATTGACACAGTCCTTCACTCAGGCATCATTGAGAAACTTACTCAGCTGGGGATTAACCCTTACATCACTAGATGGGTTATCAACTGGCTCACAAACAGAACACATTCAGTCAAAACTGGTGATGCCAACTCTACTGGCAGACCTGTTACCAGTGGTGTTCCACAGGGATCTGTGCTAGGCCCCCCTACTGTTTGGTATCTAATTTTCAGAAGTCCAGGTGAAAATAGATGGCCTGTGACTTACAAAGTTTGTTGATAACTGCAAAGTAGGTGCAACCATGGAATCCCCCAAAGATATCATCACACTACAAAATGGGCTTAAACAGACAAATGATTTATGTCAAAGCCATGGACTTAAAACCAAATTAAAAAAAATGTAGTATTATCCCCTTCAGCAAAGGAGAAATCCCTGATATTTACAACATTAATAATATCCCCCAAAGCTCAAACCCAGTGGTGAGGGATTTAGGAATGCAAGTTGATAGCAGCCTTAATTTTGATCAGATGTCCACAGTAGCAATGAAGGCCTTCTATGTTGCACACCTTATAAGCAAGGGTATAGCATCCAAAGCTAAGGAGGTTATAACTCCCCTGTACTCGGCTCTCATCAGACCAATAATAGAGTACAATGCTCCCTTCTGTATGTACCTCACCAGACATCTGCAGCAACTGGAGAGACCTCAGAGGTTTCTCACCAAGAAAATTCAGGTCCTGCAACACATGACCTACACGGACAGGCTGAGGGCCCTATAACTTTACTCAGTATTGTATAGACTGATTAGAGGTGGCTAGTGCCTGGCCTACAGAGCAGTCTCAGACCCTGCCTTGATGAAGTTGCTGCACATCTGCAAATCCAATGGGACAAGATTCACTCACTCTAGGGACTTTAACCTAGTCTGTGATATTAACAGGACATGCTGGACAGATAGATATGCCTCCCAGAGGTTGCCAGTCCTCTGGAACAAACTCCCAATTCATGTAAAATAGAGCTCCTCAATGACCATATTTAAGTGTAACCTGGACAATTGGATGGGAAACCATATATTTACACAGGGGGTTTCATCTAAGTCCCTCTTAGACAGGGGCAGCTGGTGCTGATCTTGGATTTGTGTGCAAACATAGACTATATATCTTGGTCCATAAGGGAACAAGGGTATAACATGGCTAGGCTTGTAGAGGCCTTAGGGCCAATAGCCTAGTAACCTTCTATGATCCTATGATCCTGTATGATTATAAAATGAATGGATATATACATAAATAAGTACAGTCACAGGAGTCATTGAAAAAGGCTGTTAATGAAAAAAGAGGTTGAACCATGAAATGTTATATGCTATGTAGAAGTGGGAGTCAGGATCACAGCACACCACAGCGAGGAAAACATGTGTTTCTTATGGATATATTCAGTATTTCAATGAAGGATGACATAACATAGCATATCTCAACCATACATAGTTATTCTGACAAATCACTACATTTACAGAATGTCGGTAGTGTAAATAAAAAGCTAATAAAGTGGTAATACACATGATTTATAACATACTTGTAACAAAATTCTGTTTACCTTGCTTGTTCAGGGTTTACTTCCATGTACTTGCAAATGTTTTGCATCTCCTGCAGTCGAGTCTGTAGATTTATGATCTGGTCTTCCTGGTTTGGAGCCTTGGCCTGGTCTGAGTTAATAAAATAATGAAGGATGTTAAACTGTCTTCTGTTCTGCAGTCTGCTTCACATAAATCAAAAACGATGAGGTGCTAGAACACAGGCTTACACTTATGACTATTTGATTGGTGTTGTACTTCAGAACTCCTAAAAATAAGGTATAATGACATGTCAGTAGTGATGTTAGGTGGTATACAGTATATGGAAAAGAGAGCTAAACCTGAAATACTCATGAACACCACCTTCAGTTGTAGTCAGCATAGAGGAACAAAGCTCTTACTATGACTATCATGAGCAGGGGTTGACTAGGAATTAGGATACTGAAGTAGCCTGATGCTGACCCAACTATGTTGGGGGAAGGGAAGTGGCTCTGCCCCGCTATAATACCTGATACACAGCAGTGGTTGAGTGCGGCATTAAGCAGGACAGGAGCTAGTGACATACTTTGGTCCAACAGGTAACTAGTACTTTGGCTAGATTTCATTGGGTTGGCATTACAGAAATAATCTCAGAAACAAGTACATCAAATCACAAGGTGTAGGGGGGAGGGACTAAAGTACTCAACCTGCAGGGATGATGACCTCCCCAATATCCAGCTGTCTTTCCAACCACCAGCTGAATGGCCATTGAATGGCTAACAAACAGGCTTGATTAATCAGTATACAGGACACTGATGGTTAGTAAGTATGGGTCAGAAAAAAAGATACTGCAAAAAATCTGCTTTCATTTTTACCTGCCATCTTATTTAAGGGGCATATATCATCTTCTGCTGCTTCTTTACTTCTGCAATCTGCATCAACTTGATGGAATAATAACCCATTTCATGTGATTCTGTGCATGCTTATGTTTAGATCGATTTCTCCTTTTACCATGTCTTTCACTTATCTATATATACCATGAATTCCTTCTCTAGATGAAGTAAAATTTATTATAGTTCTCCAAACTTTCTAGCAATTATGAGTTATCTGTTCTGATTTAACTCAGTTCATTTGCTCAAAATGTGTGCCTCTTTCTTGTTGACACGTTTCTTTTTATTTTCATGCTCAAATAGATACAAGCTATCATATCTTTCTTCATGGAAAATATACCTTGGCACAGATCATTTTCAATTTCAAGGCCCTATAATGCATAATAAATTACTCAAAGTTTTCTTAAGATGGTTCTAATTTTTAAGAAATTGCATTAAAATAAACCAGACCAGGGGGTACTAGGAAGGGGGGGGGGTCCAAAAACTAGCCAAAAAAACAAACAAAAAAAAAAAACAACCCACAGAAAACTCATAACCAGGCCAAGATATTTTACCATATCATTTAATGCACTGTTCTCCTACAATAAGTACTTTTCAATTTTTTTTACTACTATACATTTTTTCCAATGCATATATATTAAATACACCCAAACATTTAGCAAGCTTCATTATATTTCTTTTAATCCAAAAAGCAGAATTATTTGGTTAACATATACACAAACAGACACACACACACACACACACACACACACACACACACACACATACACACACACACACACACACACACACACACAAATTTTAGTAGTTATTTTTGTCTGATGCATATTTATTTAAAACTGGACAATTGACATCTATACTCATTCAGCCTAGGTTAATGGCTAACACTTATCCTGTTTTGCCATTCAGTTTTCAAGACCAAAAGAGTATTATAAATGTTTCTCTTATATTACTTTTATTAAATTTTTGCAAGGCCATGAACATCAAAGTCTAGCCTCTACTCATATGAAAAACGTTTATACATGGAACAGTTCAGATTGTAACTTTTTATGCCTCTAATGCATTTATCTATGCATGGTTTCAAACATACTGATGGCTTTAAAATACAAACATCTGAAGTGACAATGTTTGTAGGATCTTATCTCAGAAAGTTCCATTTCTTTATTGATGGAATATATGCACTCATAGGTAATTCAGTTTGTGCAAAACTCATTTCTGTCACCATGTTTATGATTATACCCACCATTAATTTTTAATGTTTTATCCAAAGTTTGCTTCTTCGGAAT